>NC_091232.1:2805647-2938147 GCF_040958095.1 Procambarus clarkii
ATTTGTACACCACAGTTTACAGCTGTGGTGTACAAATATTTGTACTCCCAAATAACCTATACAAATAGGGGGTACTTGTGTACTCCTATTACATGTGAGGGAAGTACTTGATAGGAGCACAAATAGGAGTATTTGTGTACTCCTATTTAGTACACAAGGTACCAAATAGGAGACGAAGTTCTCCAAGAAACGGACCTAGGAGTTGATATCACACTGAATCTATCACTTGAAACCCACATGAAAAGGGTAGCATCAGCGGCGTTTGGGAGGCTGGCTAACATCAGTACTGCCTTCAGAAATTTGTGAAAGGATTCATTTACAACCTTGTATACTACATATGTCAGACAACTCCTAGAATATGCAACTGAAGCGTGGAGTCCATACCTTGTCAGGTATAAGATTAATTTGGAGAAAGCTCAGAGGTATATCACTAGACTAGTCCCAAAACAAAGAGGTATGAGTTACGAGGAAAGTCTGTGTGACTTGCACCTCACGTCGGTGGAAAACGTAAGAGTTAGGAGAGACATGATTACCACATTAAAAATTCTCATTGGAATTGACATGGTAGATATAGGCAGATTATTTAACACGAGTGGCACTCGCACAGGGAAACACAGGTTGAAACTGAGTACACAAATGAGCCACAGAGACGCTAGAAATAACTTTTTCAGCGTCAGAATAGTTAATAAATGGAATGCATTAGGAAGTGATGTTGTGGATGCAGACTCCATACACAATTTCAAATGTAGATATGATAAAGCCCAATAGGTCAGGAACCTGTACACCAGTACAGATTCCAGTACAGGACAGCTGAAAGACGGAACCAAAGAGCCGAAGCTCAACCACCCCCTTAATTTGGTGAGTACACACACAATTGCCAAGAAAAGGAATACCTTAAGTATTGTTACGACGATACGGAGGCTTCTACCTGTAATCCTGTCGCTAAGTTGAGAAGCTAACACAACTCTGGAGAGTGAAGCGCTCAGCTTGCTTCAGCCTGACTTGAAGAGCTTCCTGACTAAGCTCTCCTAGACGGCTTACGGTAATCTCCTGAGAAAGGATCTGAACGGTTCGCGTGGTCGTTCACGTGTATAGCCCAGATGGATATAAGAATCATGTTAGTGGAACGCGAGATTCCATCAGTTACAGCCCCGCTCCCGTGCCAGGAAAGTCCACTACGGGTTCACCATAGACTGTGCTACTTGGAACTTTTTGTTCCGAGTAGCTGACTCTAAAGCAACACAACAACAATGGGACGCGATGGGGTGAATACATTGTGAGAATGGGAATACAAAAACGTTGAGAGGTGTGACAGTATGAATAGGAGTGGTGTCAGTATGTGTCTACTCGTTCGAGTATGTGTGGATGTGTGTGTGTGTGTGTGGACGTGTGTGTGTGTGTGGACGTGTGTGTGTGTGTGTGTGTGTGTGTGGACGTGTGTGTGTGTGTGTGTGTGTGTGTGGACGTCAGCCTGTGTTGTGTGTGTGTGTGGACGTGTGTGTGTGTGTGTGTGTGTGTGGACGTCTAACCTTTGTACTCGTGAGGGCGTGTGATCGAGTGGCAGTACTTGAGTTTGTTCACTAGTGATTGTATCTGAATATGTACTTATCTAATTATTCGCATCTAATTGTGTTTATGGGGGCTGAGCTTCAGCTCATTGATCCCGCCTCGCAACTACCAATCAACTGATAAGCATCTTCCAGAGCCTACTGGGCTCTATCATATCTACACTCGAAACTGTGTATGGAGTCAGCCTCCATCACATCACTTCCTAATGCTTTTATTTGATACCTATTTTGGCACTGAAAAAGTGTTTTCTAACGTCTCTGTGGCTCATTTGGGTACTCAGTTTTCACCTGTGTTCCCTCGTGCATCACATGTGCTAATTAGTCTAGCGTTTTCTACCCAACCTAATTCTCCTGCGAATTTTGTATGTGATAATCATGTTTCCCCTAACTTTTCTGTCTTCCAGCGACGTGAGGTTAAATTCACGTAGCATTTTCTCGTAACTCATACCCGTAGTTCTGGGTCTAGGCTGATGGCATACCTTTAAACCTTCTTCAACTTTGTGTTGTGTTTGGTTGCATATGGATTCAACGCTGGAGCCACATGCTTCAGTATTGGTCTAACATATGTGTTATATCAAAATTTTAATGATTCCTTAGACAAATTTCTAAAAACAGTTCTGATGTTAGCCAGCCTCGCATATGCTTCTGATGATATAATTTTCATATTGACTTTATGAGACAGGTTCGGTGTGATGTCAACCCTCGAACTTTCTCTCTGTCCTTTTCATGAAGGATTTCATCCTACATTTGGTACCTTGTTTCAATTTCCTGCTCCTTACGTCTAGTTTTATTACTTTACATTTAATTGAGTTAAACTCTAGTAGCCATTTGTTGGACTATTCTTTCATTTTGTTGCCTCTTGGTAGTCTCTTGCTTTCTCCCTCTATCTTAATCCTCCTCGTAAATTATGTCTCCTCAGTAAACATTGAGGGGAATAAGTTTAATCTTGAAGATCATTTACTGAGATCTCACCCCTCACAGCAACTCCCAGTATTCTATTCCTTTTCGTAATCCTTTCTTCACTCTCACTCCTGCCTGCTTTTCTCCAGCTTGTTCACCAGTCTTGGGTACTGTGTCAAAGACTTTCTGACAATCAACAAATATGCAATCTGCCCACCCTTCATTACCTTGTCTCGTTCGTCACCTGTTCATAGAATTTAATTAATAAGCCTGTGAGGCAAGATTTACCATCCCTAAACCCGTGTTAGTGGCGTGTAACAAAGTTCCTGGTTTCCAGATGTTCTACAAATTTGTTCTCATAATGTTCTCCATCACCCTATATGTTATGCAAGTTAGAGACACTGGTTCAGTGCCTCTTGTCTGTTCCCCTTCTTGTATATCAGGACTGCATTTGCTCTCTTCCAACTTTTGAGTAGTTCTGCTGTTACCAGTGACCTATTATGTACCGTAGAGTGTGGCCGCGTAGGTCTTCTTCTCCCTCTTATAGTATTCATGGAAAGATTCCGTCTGGATCAACAGACTTTTTCACGTTCAATTCTAGCAAACAGCAATTTAAAAGGACTTCAGTGATACTTTGTTAAATGCCCCCCCCCCTCTCTCTTAGTCCAAGAAATTTTCATTGCTATTTTGTGACAACTTCCTGGAATCTTTTGTCGAGTTCCTGAAACATCTCCTTGACATTCTCAGTCTATTCTCCCATTTTTTTCAGTTTCATTACTTGTTCCTTCACTGTAGTTTTCCTCCTGATGTGGTTGGGCAACAGTTTGGGTTGGGTCATTGCTTTATTTGATGTGTTGTTTTCTTACTGTCCCTACACTTCTATTCTCACGATAAGATACTCATTTCTGGCCCTCTGATATCTTCCTCTACTCCCCAGTGTTCTAATATTCCTAAATAATATATCTCTGTGCCCTTGTCCGTAGTTGCTTTTTTGCCTCCTAAAATCCCTGACTAAACCATGGGTTCTTTCTTTACATATATTTTCTTCGTTTTGGACCGAGACAAATTTGTCTACTGATTCCTGACACGTCTTAGTCTTGTACTCCAACTTGTCTCATACAGTCACTCTCTCCTCACTTTTCTCATCTCACGTTTTTGCCTCATTAGTATGCCAGCCATTTTTTCTGGTCCTTTCCTTGAAAAAATATCCCTATTTCCACTATATATTAAAACGTCAATACACGGCTATAACTCATTCTCGTAGGGGCTTGCAATTTGATTTCCCTTATGTCTAACACTTTCAGAGTGAATATAAGTTGAAGTCAAGTTGGTTCGGCGTTACTTCTCATTCTTATGGGTCTCCTGATACGTTGCTTTGGAAAGTTTCTTGCTGTCACGTTCACTAGTTTAGTTCTTCATGTTTCTGTGTCTTCATTCTGTTTTTTACACTCTCTGTTTATCTTTCCGTTATTAAAGTCTGCCATGATTAGAAATTGGAATTCATTTCTACAGGCGTCAGCGGCTAGCCCTGTGTATTCACCTAGTTGTATTCACCTAGTTGTGTTTTCGGGGGTTGAGCTTTGCTCTTTCGGCCCGCCTCTCAACTGTCAATCAACTGTTTACTAACTACTTATTCTCTCTCTCTCTCTCTCCACACCACACACACACACACACACACACACACACACACACACACACACACACACACACACACACACACACACACACACACACACACCAGGAAGCAGCCCGTGACAGTTGACTAACTCCCAGGTACCTATTTACTGCTAGATAACAGGGACATTCAGGGTGAAAGAAACTTTGCCCATTTGTTTCTGCCTGGTGCGGGAATCGTACCCGGGCCACAGAATTACGAGTCCTGCGCGCTATCCACCAGGCTACCAGGCCCACTGTGTGCATGTGCGTGTGTGTGTGTGTGTGCGTGTGTGTGTGTGTGTGTGCGCATGTAGACGAGAGGTCATGCCTGTGCGTGTCTGGACGAGTGACTCTGCCTGTGTGCGTGTGAGTGATTGCCTGTGTGCGTGTGTGTGTGTGTGTGTGTGTGTGTGTGTGTGTGTGTGTGTGTGTGTGTGTGTGTGTGTGTGTGTGTGTGTGTGTGTGTGTTTGCGCATGTAGACGAGAGGCCATGCCTGTGCGTGTCTGGACGAGTGACTCTGCCTGTGTGCGTGTAAGTGATTGCCTGTGTGCGTGTGCGAGCGTGAGTGACTGCCTGTGTGTGCGTGTGCGAGCGTGAGTGACTGCCTGTGTGTGCGTGCGCGAGCGTGAGACAGTGACCCAGCTTGTCAAGGACACGCACCAAAGAGAAACTTCCACAGATTTACACGGCACAGCTATTTGTCTCTGCTGCCTGGAGCTGTTGCCTCCTTTCTGGGGAGAATGACTCTTTACCTTTTGTTCTGATGAACTGTCGTGGCTTTTTTGGGTAGTGGGGCGGAGGAAAGAGATGGAGGGGAGGAGAGAAGGGGAAAAAAGAATCAAGGGAGAGTTGAGAAGGAGACAGAGAGGGAAGAGGGGAGATTTAGGGGGGTTAAGGGAGGGGGAAAAGGAATTGAGAGGGGACAGGAAGGAAAAGGGAGAGAATGTAATGGATAGAAGATAGAAATCAGACCAGTTGGAGAGAGTTAGAAGGAAATAGAGATGGAGATGAAGAGAAAGCAAGAAAAAGTAACGAAGCGAATGAAAGATGGAAAGAAATAAGAAGAAATGAGATGAAAGAACGAGAAGAATGGAATGAGAAAGGGATAGAGAAAAGAAAATACAAGGGCAGGTATACAAAGAACAAATACAAAATGAATGAGAGAGTGAATAAAAAAAGGGAAAAGATGAGAAAAATGCAATAAAAATGGAAGAGCTTCTTGAAATTTGAAAGAGAATCGGGGGAAAACATGCGAGAGAGAAAGAGAGAGAGAGAGAGAAGATATAGACAAATTCTCTACTAGTGTGAAAAAACTTCTCTACCCCTTGCTTTCTCTACAACCTCTCCCAGCTACTCCGGTCAACTTCCTTTCTCTGCAAAAACTTTCCTTTCAAGACAAGTTTCTCCTCCAGTCACGGCCTCAATTATTCTTTTATTTCAGGTGAATGTAAATTTATGAAATCTGCGATGGAGTCACTGGAGCTTGGCTATGGGACTGCCTTGTTAAATTTGCAATAAATTTGGTCTGATAGGAAGAAGTGACATTTAGTGCCGTGTGAGGCAAAAAATTATTGACAAATTGTTCCTTTGGGATATCTGAGTAAATTAAATTTATCTCAACAGGAGGGCAACAAAATGGTATATTTTATAGTGACCTGTAGAAGATTTTAATTTCATTATTTTTTTTAAATTTTCTGTGTTGGTTATAATTTATATTGTGGGATAAGTTCAATTAATATTAATTTTATAAATTATAATATTTGTTTAATGTAGATTAAGGAATGGATATAATAGTTTTATATAAAATAAACGACATTTTGGGGTCTTATATTCTTGCAATATGTCTAAAAATTTATTGCAAAGTGTCATGTTTCTTCTGGGAATATAAGTCACTGATAACAACGACAACAACAGGCAGTTACTGTCGTCGGATCAGGTACCCGTCGTCTCCGTCCAATTCCCGTCCTTTTACCCAATACGTCGCATTTCTTACGGAATCGACCACTCCGTTACGAATGCGACGTACTATGCCAAAGTTAAAGCCATGTAATAAATATTGGCGCTTTTATATGAATCAGCCTCGATGGGTTAGGTGGGTTGCTAGGGTTTGTACGTTTCTGGTTAGCCAAACGGCTTCAGTAACCCAGATATTTGTCGTACACTTAATGGCTCCATTGAAAAGAATCGCTAGTTAGTTTTTAAACCTATTGTTACCCGGCTTGAAGACTAATAGTTTGGTGGAGGTGGTGGTGGCGATGTTGGTGAGAGATGATGCTGGTGACGAGTGAAAATGTTGGTGAAAGTGATCATGATGTTGGTAATGGTGGTTATTGGTGGAGATGGTGAAGATGATGGTGACTTTGTTAGTGACGGTGATATCAATATTGGTAACGGTGGTGGTGACAGAGATGACAATGACCAGACATTTGACAGTGACTGACTTGGGAGGATAGGTATAGAGGGAGAGGGAATGGGGAGGGGGGGGAGGGGAAGTATGGTAGTGGACTACCTATTGAAGACTTCATGAACGCCTATATTTACCTATTATTGCTAAGGTATTATAGTATTATAGGTAGAATTTGTTGACAATTTTGCATGCATCAGTGGTTAATATTTCACTAAAGAGTAAGAAAAATACATTAATTAGGATTTTATTTTGTAGAACGTTTTAAAAGGTCATGCCAGTCAGAGAGTCATTAGGAGGTTCACAGATGGCCCTATGACACCGTACTATGCAGCACTGTTTTGCACTGTGCCAACCTCGACATAGTTGGGCACGTACCCAACACACATGAGAAAAATTGCGTGAGGAAGATAGACAGATGTTTCCATTTATAGATATAGAGATAATGTTTGAATACATGAAAAGCTTACAAAGCAGGCGAATGCAACTTCCCTTAAAAAATGTTGCTTGACACTGAGGATTGGTGAGGCGGGTCGTGAGAGCCCTCACCTCACATGTCATATAAATAGCCTGAAAAGGAGGAAGATGAGGGTGAATGGGGTTGTTGGTGAGGGGGGATGGGTAGGAGGCAGCATCAAAGCAACGAATGAATCAAAGAGTAAGATGAAGGGACACAGAGTCAGATTTAAAATGTAGTGGTACTACAAGTCAAGCACGACGAGGCTAGTGGAGAAAGCCAGTTCACGTTCCGTAAGGAGATCTACAGGAGCGTGCCGTTCCGTAAGGAGATCTACACGAGCGGGCCGTTCCGTAAGGAGATCCACAGGAGCGTGCCGTTCCGTAAGGAGATCCACAGGAGCGTGCCGTTCCGTAAGGAGATCTACACGAGCGGGCCGTTCCGTAAGGAGATCCACAGGAGCGTGCCGTTCCGTAAGGAGATCTACACGAGCGTGCCGTTCCGTAAAGAGATCTACACGAGCGGGCCGTTCCGTAAGGAGATCCACAGGAGCGTGCCGTTCCGTAAGGAGATCTACAGGAGCGTGCCGTTCCGTAAGGAGATCTACACGAGCGGGCCGTTCCGTAAGGAGATCCACAGGAGCGTGCCGTTCCGTAAGGAGATCTACACGAGCGTGCCGTTCCGTAAAGAGATCTACACGAGCGGGCCGTTCCGTAAGGAGATCTACACGAGCGTGCCGTTCCGTAAAGAGATCTACACGAGCGGGCCGTTCCGTAAGGAGATCCACAGGAGCGTGCCGTTCCGTAAGGAGATCCACAGGAGCGTGCCGTTCCGTAAGGAGATCCACAGGAGCTTGCCGTTCCGTATGGAGATCCACAGGAGCGTGCCGTTCCGTATGGAGATCCACAGGAGCTTGCCGTTCCGTAAGGAGATCCACAGGAGCTTGCCGTTCCGTATGGAGATCCACAGGAGCGGGCCGTTCCGTGGACGGAACATTGCTTGCGCACATGAACGTACTTGGACCCTTCACATTCGCACACGACTCCCAGCGTTCGTGCACGACGCAAAAATGTGTGTACATAGACGCAAAAAAGAACGCCGCCCATCGCTTGTGTACATGTATATACAGGACGTACAGCGTCCAGTCACATGTACACACGGACGCAAAAGACTTCACCACTCGTACACATGGCTACACACGACTCTCCAAAAACTCAATAGACGTGAACGCAAATTTTGACGTAAATAAGAACTCCAATTGTAAGATGATTCTTCCTGGCTCTAAATATACGGATTTAATAACACAACCAAACACCTGAGTAGAATAATGAGCGATGATATAATGGACTTTTGGTGGAACTTTCACCACACTTTCACCATAATAATGACAGAACAATTCTGTCATTATTATGATCAAATATTGAAGCCTGTTACTGTGAGTAATCATTGTTATTGTGAGTAATTATTACTACTGTGAGTAATCATTGCTACTGTGATTAATCATTCTTACTGTGAGTAATCATTACTACTGTGAGTAATTATTACTTCTGTGAGTAATCATTGCTACTGTGAGTAATTATTACTACTGTGAGTAATCATTACTACTATGAGTAATCATTGCTACTGTGTTTAATCATTGCTACTGTGAGTAATCATTGTTAGTGTGAGTAATCGTTTGCTACTGTGAGTAATTATTGTTGCTGTGAGTAATCCTTTGCTACTGTGAGTAATCATTGCTCCTGTGAGTAATCATTGCTACTCTGAGTAATCATTACTACTGTGAGTAATCATTGCTACTGTGAGTAATCATTACTACTATGAGTAATCATTGCTACTGTGAGTAATCATTACTACTGTGAGTAATCATTGCTACTGTGAGTAATCATTCACATATTGAAACGAATGTAGGAGTTTAAATCATCGCGTTCTGAAATAAGAAAATATTTTGCGGGTCAAACTGTTTGGGGAGAGTGTGACAATTGTATACACTTAATGTGAGCCAATTTTCACGAGCAGAATTTGATAATATAGAGTTGATACATGATAATATAGAGTTGATACATGATAATATAGAGTTGATACATGCTTAAAATATTGTTATTGGTGTGGCTGACCTTGATAGTGAGGGGTGATGGTGATAGTGGTGGTGTTGGGGATGGTTGTGACATTGCTAGTGATGGTGATGCTGGTGGTGATGACAAGTTTGTCGGTGGTGATGTCATGATGGTCGAAATGATCTTCTTAATTGGTCGTTATGATGAAAATGAGGTGGACGATGACGATGTATATATATATATATATATATATATATATATATATATATATATATATATATATATATATATATATATATATATATATATATATATATATATATGTGTGTGTGTGTGTGTGTGCATGTATATGCGTTTATTTGTTATCGTATGTATGTAGCTGTATATGTGTTTATGTATGAATGAGTATGGATCAAGAATATATATGTGTGTGTGTGTGTATGTGTGTATGTGTGTGTGTGTGTGTGTGTGTGTGTGTGTGTGTGTGTTGTGCTTGCGAGGGAACTTGAGCTCTGCTCTTTCGGCCCGCCTCTCAACTGTCAATCAACGGATTTTTTTGTTTTTTTTTCACACACATCACACACACACACACACACACACACACACACACACACACACACACACACACACACACACACACACACACACACACACACACCAGGAAGCAGCCCGTAACAGCTGTCTACCTCCCAGGTATCTATTTACTGCTACGTAACAGGGCCATCAGGGTGAAAGAAACTCTGCCTATATATTTTCAGCCACCACCGGGGGATCGAACCCGTCCCTAGGATTAAGAGTTCAGCTCAGCCACAGACCCCCTGTGTGTGTGTATGTGTGTGTGGAAGGATGAATGTGTATGGCATTAAGGTATACGAGTATATGTATGAAATGCGTATGGATGTAGGGTATATATGTTTAATCATTGTGTTTGGATTCTGTACAAATTGCATTTGACACTTGAATCGGTTATTTACATGAGGACTGAACACTGATTGTTTTGTAAATGGATTGCTATCATTGTTGAAATTTAACTGGAATAGTCATTTAACAATACCGCAGTGATTTAAAATGTGGTTGTGTGTGGACTCATCTAAGAGTGGCTTTGCCAGGTCGAACATCAGCTCTTGGGTTCCTCCAACCTTTCAATTCTTCAGTTTAATGCAATGACTCATTTCCCCAAGATTTTCTTATCATATCTACGTTGAAAAGTGTGTAGCTAAAGCTATCTCCAGTTGTTGCTCTCCTCACTTATTAACATCACCAACGCTGAAGAAGTTCTTTCTGACGTGTATGTGAGACATTTATGTCTCAAGTTCAAAAGGAAATCCCATGAATGGGTGTGGGAAATTTGGCTTCAAAATATTGTTAATAAGAATCATGAATTCCTTCGAAGGACCAGCCTAAATAAGGGAATAAATTTGAGAACCAGTGATCTATGGATCTTGCATAAAATATAAATGAAATCTAAGACTGTATAATATATGAACTGTAATAGTATAATTTAAGAAACCAAATCCCTTCACAGACTTTCTGGTGTTTAATTAGTAAATAGAATTAATAATGTATAAGATAATGTAATAATGGAATACTACACATTAATCAAATATTCACATATAAATTGATATGGAAGAAAATGTTATTAATTAAATAAATTGGTATCAAGCTCTATCTACGAAAACTATAAAGACAGCTTAGCTGTGGGATGAATAGACGTTAATCATCCTTATGCTCATGTACTCGTCGCCTAGAATCGTGTTTCATCAGGCTACAGCTAGGGTTGCAACCCGTTCTCGCACTTGCTTTTGGTCAATATTGGCTTATTTATTAAGTGCATATGTGACATACTAATTGATTGTAAATATTTTAGTTTACCTTGAAAAGCTTCATAGAAAACACCGACCTCACCTAACCTTCTTAGTATGTTAAGATAAGCATCTTATTGCTTCTAAATTACAATTATTACTTAACCTATACCGTTGATAGGTTAAGTAATAATTGTAAATATGAAACAATAAGATGCTTATCTTAACATACTAAGAAGGTTAGGTGAGGTCGGTGTTTTCTATGAAGCTTTTCAAGGTAAACTAAAATATTTACAATCAATTAGTATGTCACATATGCACTTATTAAATAAGCCAATATTGACCGTAAGCAAGTGTGAGAACGGGTTGCGCTAGGAGCACGAGAGCGTCGAGGAAGTATTCGCCTCCCTTGCGTTGGTACTCAAGCTGAAATACGAGTTAAATGTGAAATCTATTAGAGAAAGCACAACTCCACCAATATTCACGGAATATTAATATGAATAGTCGAGTGGAAGGCGACTTGCTAGTTTTGTTGGTGAAGTCATGCCTCGTAACGACACATCGTCCTATCTAATAGTTTGATGTAGCTACAAAAAACAAATTATAGAAACCGATAATGTGCCGAACAAGGTGTCTGTTGTTCCTAGCTTTAAACGATAGTTATTTTCCGACTGTCTGTAGTTTCCTTAAACTTTTAAATGTATGACGACGGCATTCATTAAGGATTAGGGAGACTCCGGGTCTGGTTCTCATTCTTTCCAAGTGTTAAATGATTGAATTCATTAAAATCTCCTTGAAACAGAAGAATGCTGGAAAAACACTAACTACGCTCGACAAGAAAGAGCCATACTGGACAAGATAGAGCCTTGCTGGACAAAATAGAGCCATGCTGGACAAGATAGAGCCATTCTGGACAAGATAGAGCCATGCTGGACAAGATAGAGCCTTGCTGAACAAAATAGAGCCATGCTGAACAAAATAGAGCCATGCTGGACAAGACAGAGTCATGCTGGACAAGACAGAGTTATACTGGACAAGACAGAGCCATGCTGGACAAGACAGAGACATACTGGACAAGATAGAGCCGTCCGGGACAAGATAGAGCCGTGTGCAAGAGCACAGAGCCACAAGTCTGCCTCCTCCTCCATTTCTCTCTTGATTGTAAGATCTTGATAAATATTTTTCGTTTTCAGAGATGCAGAAGTTTTCGATTACTTCAAGGATGTAATCTCTTAAAGTTGACAAGTAATAGCTTGACTCTGATTGATATAAAACCTATGGATTGTTGATTGATGGGAAAGAAAATATTACTCCTAATGGAGAAAGTTTTGTGTGACATGCGAACGGAAGGTATATATATATATATATATATATGTCGTACCTAGTAGCCAAAACTCACTTCTCAGCCTACTATGCAAGGCCCGATTTGCCTAATAAGCCTAGTTTTCCTGAATTAATGTTTTTTCGACAACCTAACCTACCTAACCTAACCTAACCTAACGTTTTCGGCTACCTAACCTAACCTAACCTATAAAGATAGGTTAGGTTAGGTTAGGTAGGGTTGGTTAGGTTCGGTCATATATCTACGTTAATTTTAACTCCAATAAAAAAAAATTGACCTCATACATAATGAAATGGATAGCTTTATCATTTCATAAGAAAAAAATTAGAGAAAATATATTAATTCAGTAAAACTTGGCTTATTAGGCAAATCGGGCCTCGCATAGTAGGCTGAGAAGTGAGTTCTGGCTACTAGGTACGACATATATATATATATATATATATATATATATATATATAATATATATATATATATATATATATATATATATATATATATATATATATATATATATATATATATGTCGTACCTAGTAGC
This sequence comes from Procambarus clarkii, assembly GCF_040958095.1. Classification (NCBI taxonomy): domain Eukaryota; kingdom Metazoa; phylum Arthropoda; class Malacostraca; order Decapoda; family Cambaridae; genus Procambarus; species Procambarus clarkii. Next base: position 2,818,369 of record NC_091232.1, read on the forward strand.
CAGAACGCACTTCTCAGCCTACTATGCAAGGCCCGATTTGCCTAATAAGCCAAGTTTTCGTGAATTAATTGTTTTTCGACTACCTAACCTACCTAACCTAACCTATCTTTTTCAGCTACCTAACCCAACCTTACCTATAAAGATAGGTTAGGTTAGGTTAGGTAGGGTTGGTTAGGTTCGGTCATATATCTACGTTAATTTTAACTCCAATAAAAAAAATTTACCTCTTACATAATGAAATGGGTAGCTCTATTATTGCATAAGAAAAAAATTAGAGAAAATATATTAATTCGTGAAAACTTGGCTTATTAGGCAAATTGGGCCTTGCATAGTAGGCTGAGAAGTGCGTTCTGGCTACTAGGTACGACATATATATATATATATATATATATATATATATATATATATATATATATATATATATATATATATATGTCGTACCTAGTAGCCAGAACGCACTTTTTGGCCTTCTATGCAAGGCCCGATTTGCCTAATAAGCCAAGTTTTCCTGAATTAATATATTTTCTCTAATTTTTTTCTTTTGAAATGATAAAGCTACCCATTTCATTATGTATGAGGTCAACTTTTTTTTATTGGAGTTAAAATTAACATAGATATATAACCGAACCTAACCAACCCTACCTAACCTAACCTAACCTATCTTTATAGGTTAGGTTAGGTTAGGTAGCCGAAAAAGTTAGGTTAGGTTAGGTTAGGTAGGTTAGGTAGCCGAAAAACAATTAATTCATGAAAACTTGGCTTATTAGGCAAATCGGGCCCTGCATAGTAGGCTGAGAAGTGCGTTCTGGCTATTAGGTACGACATATATATATATATATATATATATATATATGTGAGGAGATCACAGTTACCTGAGCAGCCCGTCCTCCTAAGGTTTCCCAACGTCTAGAAACCGTCGTATTAAAGTGCTCTCTTCTAATCTACCAGAGGACCCAAAACAGAAAACGGGACATTAATTCAATTTCGCGAGCCTCTACCATTTTTTAGTACGACGACTTTTGGCCTTAGAGTATACGTCAAAATGCGACTTGCTATGAGGAAGAGGACGGTTCGTGTTGTGAGTTTTCTAAGGAAATTAATTGGTTGTATGGGATAGAGAAGTGGAGTGTGTCTGTGTGTGTGTGACAGAGCAGTGAAGGAACACCAGCGGAATTTATACATGAGGCTGGCAGCAGCCTCGTCCAACAGTCTGGCTGATCAGACAACTAACCAGGAAGCCTGGTCAGAGACCGGGCCGCGTGGACGTTGATCCTCGGAACCATAGCAAGCTAACAGCAAGGCAAGGTTGTTAATTACAATTAATTGTTAACATTCAGGTGTTAATTACCATTGTCGGATTGTATTAAAATACAGGAAAATTAGTAGTACCATAATTATGTTATTTTCTGGATTACATTTGTGTGTGTGGATAGGCAGGCAGGAGGGTCACTCAGTAGACAAAATTCAGACTTTTTTTAAAGGCAGAATAACGTATAACATTTTGGGTTGGGTTTAAGACTCATGCTCTGTGGTGATACGAAATAGTTTTACTAACAGTTATATATTATATGTGTAAAATAGTATTTCCTCCGTAAAATAATATATGACATCCTGTATATTATTTAATAAAGAGAAAATTCCAGTTGACGGGGTCAGGAAGCCTGTAGTTTGGTGTGTATCGAGGTCCTCTAATGGTCACATTGTTGACCTTCTCCAAGATGCAACCCCACAACAGTTGCCTAACTCCCAAATACCTATTTACTACTAAGTGAAGAGGCCCATCAGATGAAAGGAAAAATGCCTCGTGAGTCGAGAACGTAGACCACTGTACCACATGACCCCATTGCATGCGTTAGAGCAAGTGAAGGTGGGAATTTATGTTGTTCTAAATTTAGTTTTTTCTCTAATTTCACATTTTTCTGATTAAATTCTGCAATAAATCTTGATCTTCAAAATAATTTTTAAGTTAATTATGCATGCTGTTGCAAAGTCCTTTAGCGGATATAGGGAATGAGGAATGAGTGAGAGATGTAGGGAGGAGGTAGAAGGAGTATGTGAGAGGGAGAGAGGGAGAGAGGGAGACGAGAGGGAGAGAGGGAGAGAGGGAGACGAGAGGGAGAGAGGGAGAGAGGTGCTGGTGCTGGCTGAAAGGTGTGTGTGTGTGTGTTGGTCTTAAAGCGAGCGACTCAAAGCAGTAATAGTCAATATTCTCGCCAACAGATGCTGTGAACGGTTCATGTCTAGACCGTTGACTGTTGGGGGTCTATGAGATCGTTTACTCTCTGCCTCCTTGACTGTTGGCGTAGGTTAACTGTCCGGGGGCCTTTGACTGCCTGAGCCGTTTATTACGAGGGCAAGTGACTGTTCGGATCCTTGGCTGTTTGAGGTCGTTGACTGGCTGTGCGTTGACCGACGGGGGAGACTTTGACTGGGCCATTAACTGTACTGACTGTTTGGGTCAATAATTATCGGTGCGTTGACCGGGTTGTTGGTTGTTCGGGTCGATAATTTTCGGAGTTAATGATAACGTGAGTTATTGATTATCGTTGACTGTGATGGATTGTTTATCCTAGATATCGTTGATTGACGAAAGTGTTTTCGTCTTCGCATGGAGAACACCCAGCCACATACTGTAGAACACTACCAGTTCCGGGGGGCCTGGTAGCCTGGTGCGCAGGACTCGTAATTCTGTGGCTCGGGTTCGATTCCATCACCAGGCAGAAACAAATGGGCAAAGTTTCTTTCACCCTGAATGCCCCTGTTATCTAGCAGTAAATAGGTACCTGGGAGTTAGTCAGCTGTCACGGGCAGCTTCCTGGGGTGTGTGTGTGTGGTGTGGGGGAAAAAAGTAGTAAACAGTTGATTGACAGTTGAAAGGCCCCCAAAAATTAAATATGTCTGCACATCATGTATAGGCAGAAATATTGTATTTTCTGCACTAGTTTTCTATCTTTCTATCCCACTCTCTCCTGCTTCCTTTTACTCTCCCCTCTATTCTCTCTTTTCCTCTATTCCTATTCCCTCTCTATTCCTGTACCCATCTCTTTCCCATCATTTTCCCTACCCCCTCACAGGCCCTTCCCCCTTTCTTTCCCACATTCTCCTTCACATTCCCCATTCCTTTTATGCAAATGGCCTTCGGAAACATTGTAAATTGTTATGAATGATTTCATTCTTTTACAGATGTCAATGCTAATTATTTTAGTTCCAAAACATTTGTGTTATTATTTAATAATACTCTCGGTGTTAATAATAATTATACCTAGAGGATATAATGATTAAATATATTCATCATATTTCCATTTCCTGTGTGCATTATTGTTACTCACTGAGTACATTTGTGTTGCGTATATTCCTGCTTGTGGGCGTATATTCCTGCTTGTGGGTGTATATTCCTGCTTGTGGGTGTATATTCCTGCTTGTGGGTGTATATTCCTGCTTGTGGGTGTATATTCCTGCTTGTGGGCGTATATTCCTGCTTGAGGGTGTATATTCCTGCTTGTGGGTGTATATTCCTGCTTGTGGGTGTATATTCCTGCTTGTGGGTGTATATTCCTGCTTGTGGGTGTATATTCCTGCTTGTGGGCGTATATTCCTGCTTGTGGGCGTATATTCCTGCTTGTGGGCGTATATTCCTGCTTGTGGGTGTATATTCCTGCTTGTGGGTGTATATTCCTGCTTGTGGGTGTATATTCCTGCTTGTGGGTGTATATTCCTGCTTGTGGGTGTATATTCCTGCTTGTGGGTGTATATTCCTGCTTGTGGGTGTATATTCCTGCTTGTGGGTGTATATTCCTGCTTGTGGGTGTATATTCCTGCTTGTGGGTGTATATTCCTGCTTGTGGGTGTATATTCCTGCTTGAGGGTGTATATTCCTGCTTGTGGGTGTATATTCCTGCTTGTGGGTGTATATTCCTGCTTGTGGGTGTATATTCCTGCTTGTGGGTGTATATTCCTGCTTGTGGGTGTATATTCCTGCTTGTGGGCGTATATTCCTGCTTGTGGGCGTATATTCCTGCTTGTGGGCGTATATTCCTGCTTGTGGGTGTATATTCCTGCTTGTGGGTGTATATTCCTGCTTGTGGGTGTATATTCCTGCTTGTGGGTGTATATTCCTGCTTGTGGGTGTATATTCCTGCTTGTGGGTGTATATTCCTGCTTGTGGGTGTATATTCCTGCTTGTGGGTGTATATTCCTGCTTGTGGGTGTATATTCCTGCTTGTGGGTGTATATTCCTGCTTGTGGGTGTATATTCCTGCTTGTGGGTGTATATTCCTGCTTGTGGGCGTATATTCCTGCTTGTGGGCGTATATTCCTGCTTGTGGGTGTATATTCCTGCTTGTGGGTGTATATTCCTGCTTGTGGGTGTATATTCCTGCTTGTGGGTGTATATTCCTGCTTGTGGGCGTATATTCCTGCTTGTGGGCGTATATTCCTGCTTGTGGGCGTATATTCCTGTCTTTGTGCATATTTTCCTGCATATGAGCATATATTCGTCTAGTTAGCCAATTAGCCGTGGTACAAGGCTATCTTAGTTTGGGGTGACTGGGTGACTGGGTGACTGTATGGCTAATCGGACCAGTCGCTGGGCGACGCCACACTGGCAGAGATTATAAATTCAAGGTCCAATATAAAGAAATATGGGGCTCGGGCTCGGGCAGTCCTCTTCTATAGACAGTATTTTGTGTTTTTATTCTAGATGGTAGATTGGGTAGTGCCTGGGTCTCTCTCTCTCTCTCTCTCTCTCTCTCTCTCTCTCTCTCTCTCTCTCTCTCTCTCTCTCTCTCTCTCTCTCTCTCTCTCTCTCTCTCTCTCTCTCTTTCTCTCAGAACATATATGCACACAGCAAACACACAATGCAATAAAGGTAATATCATTATCTATATTATTATTATTTAAATGCAAGACTTTAGCAATGTTTTGGTCATGCTTATGTGTGTAATGACTGACTGAATACCTGTAGGAACATTTTATGGGAACACCCCGGGCGCCTCCCTCTTACTGAATTAGAGGAATTGTTAGTTTCTCACAATAGGAGCTAATCCTACTTAAAGTGGGGCATGGGGAGGGAGTAAAACCTGAACAACCTGTGACAATCCCCATATAATCACAGATCGCCTTGGAAAGTTGCGTGGTGGTAACTACAAGCATCTCGCTTCCAACTACTGGTAAACAGATATATATATATATATACATATATATATATATATATATATATATATATATATATATATATATATATATATATATATATATATATATATATATATATATTAGTATACTTTGGTAGCAGTCTTTCCTGTAGACATATATTATTAAATATGACCGAAAAAGTAAGATTAATAATTCTAACACGAATTTTCTCAATCTTTTGTACATTTCTTTTCACTGCTGGTGGTAATTCAAAAATCAATTCTCCAAAATTCATTTTTATTTTGTTTATATTTTTGTTTAATTATAATTCATTTCAAAATAAAAATGAATTTTGGAGAATTGATTTTTGAATTACCACCAGCAGTGAAAAGAAATGTACGAAAGATTGAGAAAATTCGTGTTAGAATTATTAATCTTACTTTTTCGGTAATATTTAATAATATATATATATATATATATATATATATATATATATATATATATATATATATATATATATATATATATATATATATATATATACATATAACAAAGGCAATGCCAATGTAAATTATCTTCTCTTGGTATTATGTGTACAAGTTCATTACTTTTATTTTTTACTATTATGTCAGTTATAAATAACAGCGCAGTGTTGCAAGTCAGTATCTAAGTTGTTTTAATTATGATGACAATTATAACAATGTCGTTATAACTTTTATATAGCAATTACTGTCAACGTATACTATATATTGTAGTATATTAACTGCCGACCTTCATCGCTCTCTTGATCCTCTTGGCATTTAATTTCTTCATTATTTGCTCAAGTAACAATAATAATTAACTTGGATTTTTAGTTTATTATTAAAAGTTGCTCGGGGAGGCGTCAGTCCTTGCAAAGACAGTCTATATGTTACACTACACTACAGTACACTACAGTACACTACAGTACACTACACTACAGTACACTACACTACACCACACTCTATATATTGCCGCTTTCATGATGAATTCACGTAATTCATCATACCAACTCAGGTAAAGGGGGAGTTTGACGTTTCGCTTTATTTACGTGCTTTATTTACGTGCTAGAATCAGGTACTGGTAAACTCCGTCCCAGATACGACTGATTAACTTCCATTAGTTTATATCCATAAAATGAGGCAATTTCTAATTTAATTAATTACCTTTCGCCACTTCAAGCAGTTAAACAGGACGTGAGAATAGCAATTCTGTCATCTGCAACTCTATTGAAATTCTCCTCAAGTTCCTTAAAGAAGATTTAGTTTCTCTTCGACCAGGAAACATATTTTGTGATATTTTGAGGCTAAGCCAAACACACACACACACACACACACACACACACACACACACACACACACACACACACACACACACACACACACACACACACACAAGGGCCTGTGGCTGAGTGGACAGTGATTGAGACTCATAATCCTAAGGATCTGGGTTAGATTCCCGACGATGGCGGAGAACAAATAGGCAGCGTTTCTTTCATCCTGATGCCCTTGATATCTAGCAGTAAATATGTACCTGGGAGTTAGACAGCTGTTACGGGCTGTCTTAAGTATTACCATTCATTAGGTTTTTCAACATTAATGTGATGAGCGTCATAGAGCATTTTGTTCATATTTATACATATTATCTGCTCGAAGCAGGAGGTCAAATGCTTTGGGCTAGCTTTATGCAACTTTGCATCTTGATTCTTGTCGGGTATGTGTCCTACATGGCTGGCTCAGGGTCATTTCATTTCAAGAACATAGTGTCCTCTTGAAATGAAACAGAAAAATACTCATTCCAATGATGATTTTATCGCTGACTCCGGCTCCTGTTCTCTCTCTCTCTCTCCTGAAAGAGAGAGAGAGAGAGAGAGAGAGAGAGAGAGAGAGAGAGAGAGAGAGAGAGAGAGAGAGAGAGAGAGAGAGAGAGAGAGAGAGAGAGAGAGAGAGAGAGAGAGAGAGAGAGAGAGAGAGAGAGAATCATGTATAACACACACATGCCATTCCCTCATACATACAAAAATACCGGAAAGAAGTATACATGTCAGCCAGTGTAACGTCCGACAATATGATGAAAAACATGAAATCAAAACTTCCGATTATCTTCGACTCAGTGTTGAAGTTTTATATATATATATATATATTTTTTATTCATTCCTTTTTTTATTTGCCAAGTTCTCATAGGGTACAAACCAGGACGAGCTCGCTTCCGTTTGAACACACTGAAATATTGTTTTTAAAGCTGCTTGTTAGCGTGCTCCATGGTTGGCTGTTGTTGTTGTCGCTGGTTTAATGGTAGGAGTATCGGCCAGGATTTGTTGGCTGATTGACAGAGAGCCATTTTTTTTATTTATTTACATAGGTGCGTGTTTTCATATACTGTTTATGAAAGCGTTCTAATGGAGGTATTGGGAATATTTATATATATATATATATATTTATATATATATATATATATATATATATATATATATATATTTATATATATATATATAATATAAAAGCAAAGCTTGATGGTCCCCAAGCACATGTATCACTTTAACTCTATAACCCCTCACAGGATTCGAACCCAGGCCGCCAAGGCTCTTCCCATCAACAGCACAGGCACTCTCACCACCACCACCAACAGTGCTGTTGATGAGAGAGACCCCTAGCGGCCTGGGTTCGAATCCTCTGAGGGGTCATAAACTTAAAGTGATTATATATATAAATATATATATATATATATATATATATATATATATATATATATATATATATATATATATAATCGAGTGTCTTTTTGCCTGGCAGAAGTGTGAAGGCCAGATGCCTATGACAAGCCTCACCCACCCAACACGCATGATCCTGTGGGGTCTGTGAGGCTCATGCACCAGTCGGCCTAAACTTTATAAAATAATCGCTATTTTAAGCGCCCCACGTGCATGTAATTTCCGTGATGTATTAAATAAAATCTGGGGTTGTAAAATCCATAGATTTTGAATAAATCCACAAGGGTCGTGACGAGGATTCGAACCTGCGTCTAAGAGCAGATTCTGATGCTTACTCCACTCGTTTGCCCGGGTAAAGTGTTTGGATGAGTGGGGACGAAAGACGGAATATAAATTAAACTGTCTAAGGATGGAGGCCAGATGCTTGGGGCTAGCCTAACCCAAACTTTCACAATAATTGCCTTAGGATACGTGGACGGATCAAGGTTTACGTTATTGGAATGAGTAGGATGTGACTCTGCCAAAACTGCCCCCCCCCCCTCAATGACCTTGCTCTACCATTCTGGCTCATCACTTAATTTATTTTATCAAATTGTAAAACATTATTCACTAATCTCGTCAAAATAAAAAATATCCAATCATAATGTCTACTTTTTTTTAGGGCTGAATAGACATTGATGTCTTTTGACATCATTACACATTCTTCTTTTCAATTGTACATATCATTACATTTTGCGAGAGACAGAGGAGACGAGTGTGAGAGAGGGAGAGAGGGAGAGTAGGAAAGAGGGGATGTGAAATAGAGAGGGGTGTGAGAGTGAGAGAGATAGAAAACTAGTGCAGAAAAATAAAATATTTCTGCCTATACATGTGCAAACATATTCAATTAGTTTTTTTATAATTTAGTGAATTATGCATGCAAAACATGTTATATTTAACAATTGGATACCGAGTTCTAATGTGAATTTGATTGCACGACGCTTGCATAAGTAAACTCGTTTTTTACTTTCTTGTCGGTCGGGAATACTGTAATCTGGTCTTCACACGTCATTTCCTGCAGGGGAAAGGAGTCTTATCGTAAACTCTCGGAGCACGGCAGAGTGAGCAAGAACGGGTTGTCTGGGACCTCACCAGACGCCGTCTTATGCAAACCTTCCCTATGCAACCTCCAAGGAAATACTCTTTTACTTACACCACATTTACGTCTTATAAAAAATCTTCCCTCTCCATCCTCTTTGCATATATCCCAAAGATGTAAATTGTTCATTTGATGGTATTATTCACGAAAACAAAGAAGCTATGGCTTAAAAAAGAATTAAACTTTACTGATTTACTTTTACTGATTACTTTTACTGATTTTTACTTTTGACATCCATACTTTTACTTTTACTGATTTTACTTTTACTCATTTACTTTTACTGAATTAGTTTCATTTTGCCTATGTCAAAAAGGATTAACCTTAAGTCAAATTCTTCCAACCTTTTATTTCGTCGGGTCATAATACTTAATCAGGAATTCAAACTGTCTTCATGTTGAAAATCCCCCGGAAGCTTCAACAGTACAAGACTTGTATGCCTTCTCTGTCCTACACACCAACCCATCTCATACGCTATGCTTCTACCAGCTCTTTTTCTTGTCCAACGCGAAGCTTCAGATGTTGAAACACAAGTGGAGGATCAGAGAGCTCTCTACGACCACCTGCTGGATTGACTGTCTCCTATATTCGAAAATTTTAAGTTTTGTTTCCTCTTCTCCCTCGGTTTATAACTTTCTCCCATTGTCTATAACTTTCTCCCACTGTCTATAACTTTTTCCCACTGTTTATAACTTTCTCCAACTGTCTATAACTTTCTACCCCACTGTCTATAACTTTTTCCCACTGTCTATAACTTTTTCCCACTGTTTATAACCTTCTCCCACTGTCTATAACGTTCTCCCACTGTCTATAACTTTCTCCCCCACTGTCAATAACTTTCTCCCACTGTCTATAACTTTCTCCCACTGTCTATAACGTTCTCCCACTGTCTATAACTTTCTCCCCCACTGTCAATAACTTTCTCCCACTGTCTATAACTTTCTCCCACTGTCTATAACTTCTCCTACTGTCTATAACTTCTCCTACTGTCTATAACTTTCTCTCACTATTTATAACTTTCTCGCACTGTCTATAACTTTCTCCCACTGTCTATAACTTACACATATATATGAAAATGATCTCGGCATCTTTAACAGTGTTGGGGTTTACTCTGGTTTACTTAACAGTCATTAAGTTTACTCTGGCGTCACTTGGCGAGTAATTTCATTAGAGAAAACACAGTCATCGTTTTCTTTTCGATAATGCCTTAGAGTTTTCTTTTCGATAATGCCTTAGAGTTTTCTTTTCGATAATGCCTTAGAGTTTTCTTTTCGATAATGCCTTAGAGTTTTCTTTTCGATAATGCCTTAGAGTTTTATTAAATTTACTGTGCTAATATGAAACGACATATTTTAAACTATAATTTAAACAGATTAACCGAGTTCTAGTTAACGAGATATGGCATTTTGAAAGTAGAAAATTTTTCGTCTTTTTCGGTTAATTAAGGTACTTAACCGTGTATGTAATTAAACACCTCATATAAGCCTAGGCTTTTATTTATTTTAAAATTTTACAACTTTTAATCCCTGAAAAACTTTTACAACTTTTAATCCCTGATTTCTAGTCCGTCAAATGGACTAGAAATATAAATGAAATTTGGAGAATTGATTTTTCAGTTACCATCAACAGTGAAAAGAAATATAAGAAACATAGAGAAAATTCGTGTTAGAATTATTAATCTTACTTTTTCGGTCATATTTAATAATATATGTCTACAGGAAAGACTGCTACCAAAATATACTAATATATATATATATATATATATATATATATATATATATATATATATATATATATATATATATATATATATATATATATATATATATATATATATCTTTTTTGTTAATCCTTTGATGTATGCCGTGCAACATTTTGCCCTCTGCATTTTGCAAGTGATGGATGTATATACGTGAAAAATATATAAATAAATTCGTATACACACACATACACCATCCCGTCAATACTACAATAAAATATTCATGTTTGAATGTCATTTAAATTTACCAGTATTTTAGGCGGTAAAGAAAAAATTGCATTAAAGTCGTAAAATTCTTTCACGCAACACTTAGAAGCGCTTTCATTCCTTGCTAAACTTAGCGGCACTCACATTCCTTGCTACACTTAGCGGCTCTCACATTCCTTGCTACACTTAGTGTTACTTGACTTTCCAGCTACACTTTTTGACTCTTGACTTTCCAGCTAAACTTAGCGACATTTGACATTTAACAGCATTCGAATAAATCCAATTTTTCAATATTCCTGCCCTGAGCTTTCTCATGTCTTCAGCCATATTTACATTGATGAGCCATTTGGATATCAAACAACCCATATATATATACACTGTTGAGTCATGGGGTTCTCACAACAACTCATAACTATAATGATGAGCCACATGGAGATCTCACACAGAAGTATACATGTCAGTATACATTTAAGAGTCACTGGGAGTAATCCATACCAACCATCAATCAACATAACTTAACGTCCATCAACAGAGCCCCCCTATCCACCCCTTTCTCCATCATTATCCACCTCTAACCTCACGAGACGAACCTAAGCTACCGGGACTTTGCAAGTGTTCACACTGAGTGTTCACACTGAGTGTTCACACTGAGTGTTCACACTGAGTGTTCACACCGAGTGTTCACAGCCTGTCCTGGGAGGCAACATGGCCGTGTGCTAGATTATTTTACTTGTGCACTGAATCGCCAGATTAACATTGTTTCAAAATATATTTTTTTTCGTTGTATATTTTTTTTTTATCCCCGCACGATAAATATTTTTCATGATATATTCAATATTTGTCTTTTAATGTATGTTCATAAGCAGCTTTCTTTTTCAGTTTTTTCATGTTTTTTGCTAGTTTCTATTTTTGTATTTTTTATTTGTTTAGACAAGTTCATGGGATTTATTTATGCGTTTGTATGTGATTTCTTTTGTTCAGCCATGAGCCTGTGCGCCTGTTCACTATCCTTCATGTAAGTTCAGTAACACTTAATAATATTTTAGTTTAAGTAGACTATACTTTATATATATTTAAGTGGTAACAGCTCAAGTTAAAGTGGCACCACTTACCTTACTTCGGTAAGATAACATGAAGGATGTTGACCAAACCACACACTAGAAGGTGAAGGGACGACGACGACGTTTCGGTCCGTCCTGGACCATTCTCAAGTCGATTGTGAATGTTCCAGGACGGACCGAAACGTCGTCGTCCCTTCACCTTCTAGTGTGTGGTCTGGTCAACATTCTTCAGCCACGTTATTGTGACTCATCGCCTGCATAACATGAATGAGTGAATGGAACACTTCCAGGTTCCACACATACATTTGCGTCATTTCTTTAATGTTTATGTATTTCATGTTTAATTATACAAAATGGTTTGGATATGTAAACATTTATACTGATTGATTAGCAGCATCAAATCTTCTGAAACTCCTCAAATGCCAGCCACTAGTCGAGGATTCAGTCATGATTCTTCCTTTGTATTGTCGTACAGAGGCGATGGAAAAGGTAGAATTTGGTTCTAATCCAAATGTAGATAAATACTTACTAATTGGTTATTTCTCTGTTGTGTTGTTGTCTCCTGTCTACACAATCGTCCAGGTTGCAATTCTTTTGACCATGTAGTGGCACAGTTGACTAAGGCGCATCTGGGAAAATCCCGAACGTAAGTTCGAGCCCTCATCACGGGCCTTGTAGATTTGTTAACATCGGTGTCATCTTTGTTCGTTGTTCTCCTCCTTTGGATGGAGTTGGAGTGCTTACCTACCGTGATGAGATGATGATGATGATGGAGCCGGTCGGCCGAACGGACAGCACACTGGACTTGTGATCCTATGGTCCTTGGTTCGATCCCAGGCGCCGGCGAGAAACAATGGGCAGAGTTTCTTTCACCCTATGCCCCCGTTACCTAGCAGTAAAATAGGTACCTGGGTGTTAGTCAGCTGTCACGGGCTGCTTCCTGGGGGTGGAGGCCTGGTCGAGGACCGGGCCGCGGGGACACTAAAGCCCCGAAATCATCTCAAGATAACCTCAAGATAAGATGATGCGTGAGTGAATGCTTCCATTGCCATTAAGACTTAGAGTGCGTGGCACATACTCGACAGGTGGCGCTTTCAAGGAGGTCTATTGACACACTGTCTGGGGAAAATGTGACTCTCTGATGGTACCTGTACTTGACAGGAATGTATTCCTTATCGACCTATAAGGGCGGGTGTAAGTGGGTTACAGAAGTGTCCAAGATCTTGGACAACACCTGTGCTTGAAATGCAGATAATTTCAAGCTTTTTGGGGGAACAATCCCTCTCAAAAAGTGGCGGCGGATGCTGGGTGGGGATAGTGAGGCGTGACCTACCGGCCAAGATAAGTAAGTACTTACCGTAAGTAAGTAAGATAAGTAAGTAAGTACATAGGTAAGATTCACTTCTCATCTTCCACTTTCACGCAGAAACTCCTTGAATGACATGGAAAGTAATAACAAGGAATGTAAACATTGTAGTCTCTTTCTCCAGTCATAGACGATTCTTCCTTCAGAGCTCTATCGGATTTCTCTGAATGTGAATGTCTTGAGAGTCGTCGTCTTGAGAGTCGTCGTCTTAAGAGTCGTCGTCTTGAGAGTCGTCGTCTTGAGAGTCGTTTTAAGAGTCGCCTAGAGAGCCGCCTTGAGAGCCGTCTTGAGAAATGAATCTTTGTGTTAGAGACAACAAATCGTTTTCTATTCCCAACTCTCGTCTAGTTTTTCATACGGTCAGTTGGCTCTTTTACAACTACGAATTTAGAACTCTTCTTGAATACACGGCAGTTGTAATTGACACTTAAAAAAAAAACATTCTTTTTATATCAAAGCATTTCTTTTTAGCATCTGAAATAAATCACTCTGCGATTCTAAACGCCAAAAATATCTTTATTTGCAAAATCTCTTTATCTTTATTATCTGTATATAAAAATATCTTTATTTGCAAAATCTCAGTGTTGATCTTACTAAAGGAGTGAGTGCCTCTAGTGTGAAAGCTTGAGAGTGACTTGAACACACTTTTAAGCTTCAAGTGGAAGAGGTAAGTGGGAGGGAAGAAAGGATTTAGAAAAGCTACTTAGGGTTTACTTTGAGAATACTTATCGCTCCTAAACACCCGACAACATAAAGGTGTTTTATATCAACGTTACAGAGTGTCTTGCGACTAAGTTCCTAAGATTAACAGCTTCTTACCCTCTTAAGTAGCAGAAGATCATCTATTGCTTTCATTGCCTTGGCAACTATTTATCTGTCTAGTCTATTGTATCTCTGTGTTGTCTATTGTTTTTCTTCTCTATTGCTTCTTAGTCTCGTCTAGTGTTTCTGTGAGTCGTCTATTGTCTCTATATCGTTTCCATCATTATTTTCCTTGTAAATGGTTTCTTTGTTTTGTAAATCGAATCCTGGGTCTTATAAATCGTTTCTTTGTCTTATAAATGGTTTCTGCCTCTTGGAAAATCGTATATTTGTGTAAATCATTTATGTGTCACGTAAATTGCTTCTTTATCTCGTAAATCATTTGTCTCATTTATCGTGACTTTTGACATCTGTTTTCGTTATCTCACTTCTCGCTTTATCAGCCTCATTCCCCCCCCCCCTACCATCTCATTCTCCCTCTCCCTTCTCTGCTGCTCCTCTTTCACCACTCCCAGAAAATGCATGCCTCGGGTAACATTCGAGAAGTGGTCGTAGATCTGATCCAGAAATGGTTGTGGGGATGCGCAGGAGGCGGGTCGGGTGTGAGCTGGGAGGAATGTGCGCTGGGTGGGGTGTGCGCTGGGAGGAATGCATAGATTATCATACAAATGTGAAATAGCTTTCTAAGCCCCCCTCCCCCCACCTCTTGCTTTGACCCAAGGATCGGTAGCTCTCTCTCTCTCTCTCTCTCTCTCTCTCTCTCTCTCTCTCTCTCTCTCTCTCTCTCTCTCTCTCTCTCTCTCTCTGTCTCGCTCTCTCCGTTCTTTCTTTCTGTTCTGTTTTTTTTGGGGGATACTTTTTGGATTCTTTAATACTGTATTATACTTTTTTAACGCCAACATCCACGAGTTAAATGCGTAAGACGGGTATACTTACGAGTATAGTAAGACGTGTATATAATGCGTAAGACGAATCAGTATATTTAGTATACTGTATCCTATTTTATTATCATTATTATTTTCTACCACAGACGTAGCCACACATTTAAAATGCTAATCAGCATATATACATTTTTCTTCTGTCCTCCATGGACAGGGTAAAAGATCTGTTAACAAAATAGTTCAGTGATTTATTGAACAATCAACCACAGAATGTGATTGTAGTGCTTTTAAAATGCTAATCTAACCTACATACTTAAATACATAGATACGCAGATTTACTCAGTAAGAGACACCACCAAGGTCTCGAACTAACAACCACTGAAGTAGAAGTCTGAAGTCCTACCGACCAGGCTACGAACACCCACAATAAGAGAGGGTCCCCCCCCCCCCCAAAAAAAGACACACCGCTGCTATCCAACTGGGACTTTCAACCTCTCCTGGGGTGTCATGTGAGTCTGGAGGTATTAGGGGGGATCTACGTGCCAATCATATATATTGCAAACCACAATAAATGTGGAAATAACACGAAGAGGTTAAAAGTTTCAGTTGGATACCAGTGGTATGTCTCTGAGTCCCGCTCCTATTGTGGGTGATTGTAGCATGGTTGGTAGAATCAGTGTGCTTCGTAGTATATATGATAACAAAATTTACTAGAGGTGCGTAAGACAACCGTTGGTTAGCAAAGCAGGATGCAAGAACTGACAGCTCGATCCTGCAGGTACAAATGATAAATACATACCCACGCACGCACCCACGCACACACACACATACATACGCATTGTGTGTGTGTGTGTGTTTGTGTGACCAAAGAGCCAAAGCTCAACCCCCACACGCACAACCAGGTGAGACAATCAATCACGCAAACTGCTGCACTCCACTATATCCCAATTACCTAAATCTGTGCGTATGTTTACGCTGGGGACGCTGGGGGACCACTAGAACACGTCCCAACGTCGACACGGCGCGTCCCAGGGCGACACGGCACGTCAGACTGTCCATCCCAACCCCTGCTGGACACGGCTGTCGATGCAGGTATTTTTTTTATTATTATTTTCTACCACAGACGTGGCCACACATTTACAATGCTAACCAACATATATACATTTTCTTCTGTCCTCCATGGACAGGGTTAGAGATATGTTAAACATATAATATAGTGATTTATTAAACAATCAACCACAAATGGTGATTGTAGTGCTTTTAAAATGCTAACCTAACCTGCAAACAAATACACAGATTTGCGTTTGTCCTGCATAAGTTTATTCAAGGTGTCTTTTACAGAGCGTCATTAACGTGCTTTTACAAAGGTGAAATGCAATTCTGACCAACTTACATATACGTATACAAATACACACACATATGCTCGCATATGCAACAAGGTGAATACACATATACGTATACATATCCACATATATATACGTAGATTGTATGTGTTTCAGCCATATATGTGTGAAAGTGTCTGCATTACAAACTATCACTTCATATGTTTTGTAATTTTCTCTCATTAAACTTGCTGTGCTTATTCAATGGCCCCGTTTTGTTTTTATTTCTGATATGTATCGATTTTAATTTATCAGTGTTATGACTCAATTCCCATTTATTAGGCAAAATTTATTAACACATAGTTTGTCCAATTCATCTTGTCAATTCTGCCGTTCAGTTTGTGCCGTAGTTTTGCTCACAAATTTAATTCCATCGACGAATTTTTATATTGTTGAAATTAACCCTTTTTCGATATTGTTAATTATGTAAATTAAGAAATTAACAGGTGTTAAGAATAGTTTACTCTCCCAAACGACTTCATTTAACCTCTAAGACTCATCTCTGCTTAAATTATCCGTTGTTTACTTCTGGATAATAATCATACAATCCTCCTGATACACATATTGAGATTATCTTGAGATGATTTCGGGGCTTAGCGTCCCCGCGGCCCGGTCCTCGACCAGGCCTCCTTTTTGTTACACACCCCCAGGAAGCAGCTCGTAGCAGCTGTCTAACTCCCAGGGACCTATTTACTGCTAGGTAACAGGGGCATCAAGGTGAAAGAAACATTTTGCCCATTTGTCTCCGCCTTCACCGGGGATCGAACCCGGAACCTCAGGACTACGAATCCGAAGCGCTGTCCTCCCAGCTGTCAGGCACCCATTACTGACAGACGCTAATAGGATGGTACATCACATCCGTGTATATAAAACGCCAAAACTTTAGAAGGGAAGATATGTTGACCGACTTTGTCAAAATAGTTTAGAAAATTGGTTATAATCAATTAGATTAATCTCGTCGAACAACCCACAAACTTGGCTTTTGTCTCGTGGTTCTCGCATGATGCAAGATCAGCTTTCTCTAATAGTGAAAACCCTCATTATACTATAACCTCAACCTTTTTCTAATGGTATAACTTCAGCTTTTCTCTCATGATTTAACCCTCAATCTCTCTCTCAACCTTACAACCTCAGCCTATAACTTTTGAAACAACCGCAGGCTTTCTCTCGTGGTACAACCCCAGTCTTTATCTTATGGTACAACCCCAGTCTTTATCTTATGGTACAACCCCAGTCTTTATCTCATGGTACAACCCCAGTCTTTCTCCCATGTTACAACCCCAGTCTTTCTCCATGCTACAACCCCAGCCATTCTCCCATGCTACAACCCCAGCCATTCTCCCATGCTACAACCCCAGCCATTCTCCCATGCTACAACCCCAGCCATTCTCCCATGCTACAACCCCAGTCATTCTCCCATGCTACAACCCCAGCCATTCTCCCAGCTACAACCCCAGCCATTCTCCCATGCTACAACCCCAGCCATTCTCCCATGCTACAACCCCAGCCATTCTCCCATGCTACAACCCCAGCCATTCTCCCATGCTACAACCCCAGCCATTCTCCCATGCTACAACCCCAGCCATTCTCCCATGTTACAACCTGAAATATTTCCGTCACCATAAAACCTCAGTCTTTCTCTCATCGTAAAAACTCAAAAGATCTAAATATAAGGGAACCAGTTCCACATATTTCTCCTGTCTTACCAGAGCAAAGAATATTGGACGGGAGGAGCTGTGAGTTAACCTGGAAATATGGAAAACGAATAAGAGAGAGAAGTGACTGTATATATCCAGCCCAGCACGGTGCTGGAGTGAATATTAGTATTCCATTCACACACCTGTAAACATACAGGCCCAGCTGGAGCTCTACTGCCAGATGTTCAGTGACTATTGCATTTGTCGTATTCCCACTGTTGCTGTTGCTCTAGTGCATAGTCCGCCTGGAATTCTTGGAGGTCATCTTGGGTATTTTGTCTTTGTGTCTGTTATTGTCTTCTGTTTGGTCTCTCCTTGTACTGGT
The DNA here is from genome assembly GCF_040958095.1 of Procambarus clarkii. Lineage (NCBI taxonomy): Eukaryota > Metazoa > Arthropoda > Malacostraca > Decapoda > Cambaridae > Procambarus > Procambarus clarkii. Next base: position 2,836,805 of record NC_091232.1, read on the forward strand.
TTGTTTTTTGTTTTGTTTTTCATATTCTCGATATTTTCTTTTCTTTATAGGCTCTGATTTTCTCCCCCTGTATTCGTCTCAGAATTCTTTCAAGCCGCTTGAATGCATATGAAAATGTTTGACTCACAAGTGAGGATATCTAAATTCATGCAGCATTGTGGGCCATCGATTATACTCACGCACGCGTACACACTCAGAGCAAGTTGAGATATGATAACCACCTACAAAATTCTCTGGGGAATTGACAGGGGGGTGGACAAAGACAAACTCTTTAGCCCGGGTGGAACACGAACAAGGGGACACAGGTGGAAACTTAGTACCCAAATGAGCCATAGAGACATTAGAAAGAATTTTTTCAGTGTCAGAGTAGTTAAAAGATGGAATTCATTAGGCAGTGATGTGGTGGAGGCTGACTCCATACACACTATCAAATGTAGATTTGATGGAGCCCAGTAGGCTCAGGAATCTGTACACCAGTTGATTGACAGTTGAGAGGCAGGACCAAAGAGCCAGAGCTCAACCCCGGCAAGCACAAATAGGTAAATACACACACATAGTGTGTGTGTGTGTGTGTGTGTGTGTGTGTGTGTGTGTGTGTGTGTGTGTGTGTGTGTGTGTGTGTGTTTAAGGGGCAGAATTTCTTTCACCCTGGTGCACCTGTTCACCTAGCAGTAAATAGGTACCTGAGTTAGACAGTTGTTACGGACAGTAACAACTGTCTAATGTCAAAAAGAGTAATAACTGTCAAAAAGAGTAATAACTGTCAAAAAGAGTAATAACTGTCAAAAAGAGTAATAACTGTCAAAAAGAGTAATAACTGTCAAAAAGAGTAATAACTGTCAAAAAGAGTAATAACTGTCAAAAAGAGTAATAACTGTCAAAAAGAGTAATAACTGTCAAAAAGAGTAATAACTGTCAAAAAGAGTAATAACTGTCAAAAAGAGTAATAACTGTCAAAAAGAGTAATGTGGATGTGTGTGTGTGTGTGTGTGAGTGTGTGTGTGTGTGTGAGTGTGTGTAAAGAAGCAGTGACCATAAATATGCAATCACCTATCAGCAATGTCTCTCAAACGAGACCTTAATCACCAAAAAGAATAAGAGAGATCAAGTAAGAGTTTATCTTATTATCTGTTAGATGATATGGACTGATAAAATGGAATTGTCTTACGAAGACAATTCCATTTTCTAAGCCCGTTTTGTTCATTGTGATTGCAGGGGAGATTCCTCAATCACCGCTAAACCCACTGACACCCCCTCAATGACACTAAGCCACACCCAACCGCACCCAAGCACCTGCACTGTGCGTCAGTAGTTTCAAAGCGTTATATGACAAAGAGCGCTGGGAAGACGGGACACCACGAGCGTAGCTCTCATCCTGTAACTACACTTAGGTAATTACTGGGACCAGCATGGCTCGCCTCCCCACAACCATTACGTACCAAAGACCTAAGACCTAGGGATGACTGGCAGGACAGGGGGAAGACCCACAGATCAGGGATAATCAACTGATGGGGAAACTCACTCTTTTTCAAAAAGTCTGTCAGTCAACATGTCGTAACAATGTCTTGGAATCGGTAAGTTAAAACATGGAAACAACAAAACAGGAATATATAATCTATATATAAATGTTTCATTTAATATATTCCTGCATAATTTCGATGTTCCCTATTGTCTCCTCACTTAAGAATGAACCATGTAGGTTCGAAACGTTGTGTAAATTATAATAAGTATAATATATTCGACAGTTTTTATTCTTTTAGTTGACCTCGAATATATATGACATTTGGAGAACTCTTCTAATTAAACTAAGTTGTAAGAGCACTTGATAAAGGGATAGAAGCCCTTAACAAGAAAATAATCAATACGGAATATGCAGTCATATTCAATGAAACATGTCCAAATGAAAACCTACTGTCAGTATTCACCAATATATATATATATATATATATATATATATATATATATATATATATATATATATATATATATATATATATATATATATATATATATATATATATAATGTAGTAGAAATAATAGAGGAAAAATAAATTTGTTAGAATGTCGGGGTCCAAGAGCTAATAGCTCAATTCTGCAGACACAAATAGTAGACACACACACACACACACACACACACACACACACACACACACACACACACACACACACACACACACACACACACACACACACACACACACATTTCCTGTGAGGCCAATACTTTCTCACATTCAAAATATGAAAGTGAGAGAGAGAGAGAGTTGCGGATGAAAGAAAGAGCACACGAGTCAAAAATACCAGAAGGAATTATCGACTATTCCTTGCATTTTTGCTGTGAGAAACGAAATTCAATTTCTGGTAGAGGTCTGTGTGGGCAGTTGAGATCGAGATAGAAAACAGGAAGGCTCTCAAACCACTCTACATACTCCAACTGGTTCACACTGCCAGCAGGAAAAAAAAGAACAAAGAAGTAGTACAATGTTGTGAAAAATAGCTTTACAAAATTGACAAGAACGTGAAAGGGGAGATAGGGGGGGGACAGAGAAAGTTAAAAAAGGTGAGAGATGGAGAGAATAGAAGAGAACAAGGTTGGGTAAAAGCGTCAGAGAGAAAAGTGGGGGGGAAGAGAGATGAGGGGAAATGGAGAGGAGAAGTGAAATCACGCTAAGGAAAGTGGTAGTGAAGAGAAAGAGGGAGAGAAGATGAGAGAGGGAGAAGAAGAGTGAAAATGGGAATGATGGATAATGGGCGAAAGGAGAGGAGTAGAGGAGAAAGGAAGGGGAAAAGAGGAGAAAGATAAAGAGGAGAGGGGGAAAAAAAAGATCTGAAGGGTATATAGAAATATTTTTTTCATCTCATATTGTGAGTGATTTATGAGTATTTGAGAGACGAGGAGCAGGTCAAGGAAGGGGAAGGGGATAAGGGCCCAACAAACATAGAGAAAAGGGGACAAGGCCAATCAGGCACTCTTAACTACTTATATAATAGTCACTCTACTAGTTAACCACTTTATATAATAGTTCACTCTCTTAGTTAACCACTTTATATAATAGTCACTCTCTTAGTTAACCACTTTATATAATAGTTCACTCTACTAGTTAACCACTTTATATAATAGTCACTCTACTAGTTAACCACTTTATATAATAGTCACTCTACTAGTTAACCACTTTATATAATAGTCACTCTACTAGTTAACCACTTTATATAATAGTCACTCTACTAGTTAACCACTTTATATAATAGTTCACTCTACTAGTTAACCACTCTATATAATAGTCACTCTACTAGTTAACCACTTTATATAATAGTCACTCTACTAGTTAACCACTTTATATAATAGTTCACTCTACTAGTTAACCACTTTATATAATAGTTCACTCTACTAGTTAACAACTTTATATAATAGTTCACTCTACTAGTTAACCACTTTATATAATAGTTCACTCTACTAGTTAACCACTTTATATAATTAATCACTGTATTTAATAGTTACTCTGCTAGTTAAGCACTTTATTTTTATTATAGTTGGAAAGTGCGTCTCATCTTCCTCCTGGACAGCACACTCCGCCCCCCCAGACATGACGTTGAGCTCTTAATTGCCCCCAGAGTTTATTATGATAACAGGTTGGACTTGTTTATTATGATAACATGTTGGACTTGACCGCTGGGTGATGGACGGGTTCCCTCTCGCACGATGCTTCCTGCTAAGCTTCATCAACCGCGCTGAGTGGAGGTTGATGGAGATAATTCAATTAAGGTTTCGGCGGTGGGAATAATTAAGGAGGGACGTAAATTTTTGGATGAATGATGTCAGTCCGCCTCGAGATTGGCTGTCAGGTTTAAACGAAGTGTTGGTTGGTGCAGATGAGAGTTCCGACTTAGTTAGGGGATAATAATTTGATTAATATCTTGGATAGGTTCGGGGACGATGGTTAATTTTAGGGGAAATTAGGTTAAATACTGTAGGATACGGGGTTCACGTAAAATATATATATATATATATATATATATATATATATATATATATATATATATATATATATATATATATATATATATATATATATATATATATATATATATATAATATGGAATATGCGTGCAGGAAATACAACTATACAAGTCCATTAGTACGAGCATTTCCATTTATACTCGACTAATCCCAAGACACATATACATGGCCTACCACCACTACCACCACTACCACCACTACCACCACTACCACTACTACTACTACTACTAGACACACACTGCTGATTCTGTTCCACACACACGCACATCTGAGGGGGGTATGAGCTACGAGGAGAGACTACAGGAACTTCACGTCAGTGAAAGACAGAAGAGTAAGGGAAGACATGGTCACTACATAAGAGATTCTCTGAAGGATTGATAGGGTAGATGAAGATAGTTTATTTAACATAGTGGTCACACGAACAAGGGGACACAAGTGGAAACTGAGTAGCAAATGAGCCACAAGGATATTAAAAAGAACTTTTCAGCGTCTGAGTGGTTAACAAATGGAATTCATTAGGCAGTGATGTGGTGGAGACTGACTCCATACACAGTTTCAAATGTAGGTATGATAGAACCCAATAGGCTCACGAATCTGTACACCAGTTGATTAACAGTTGAAAGGCGGGACCAAAGAGCCAAAGCTCTACACCCGCAAGTGTGTGTGTGTGTGTGTGTGTGTGTGTGTGTGTGTAGACACACATACACACATGAGTTACGAGAAAAGACTAGAGACAGGATGTTTGAAACAGCTTATTTTGTATCAGAGAAGTAAAAGGACTGAACTAAGGAGTGTGTAGGGTTCGAACCTAACTCCAGCAGCCTCTGGTTCGGTAGTACAGAGGACGGCTGAGAGCACACATTCCCTCCCCCTCACTCCCTCCCCTTCCCTCCCTCACTCCATCACTCCCAACCTCCCCTCATCACTCCCCTTCCTCCTTCTCTCCCCCCCCCCCCGATCTTAACCTCTTAAGTACAGAGAACTCCAAATAAATATATATCTTCCAAAAGAGAGAGGAGTTATGCATGAGAACTCTCAAGAGACTCAGCAATTTGCAACTACTTAACTCTTCAGTAAATCATTCTTAAGTGGAGTGTTACCCAAGCTGACCTTAATTATTGTATCTGTCCTTCTCCCAAACTCCTGGTTCTCTCTCGTATTTTCATTTCCTCTCTATCTCTCTCTCTCTGTCTCTCTCTCTGTCTCTCTCTCTCTCTCTCTCTCTCTCTCTCTCTCTCTCTCTCTCTCTCTCTCTCTGTCTCTGTCTCTGTCTCTCTCTCTCTCTCTCTCTCTCTCTCTCTCTCTCTCTCTCTCTCTCTCTCTCTCTCTCTCTCTCTCTCTCTCTCTCTCTCTCTCTCTCTCTCTTTCTCTCTCTCTCTTTGTCTCTCTGTCTCTCTTTCTCTCTCTCTGTCTCTCTCTCTCTCTCTCTCTCTCTCTCTCCCCCTCTCTCTCTCTCTTGTCTCCTCTCAGTCCCGCCAACTACTCCAGAACAGCGCCGCTGATTGCCCGCGCTCTCCCTTCCCCTCGTCCCAGCCCAGCCTACCCACCACCCCTTCCCCCACACCAACTATGACAGAGGTAACAAGCTCATTATTAGGGCAGGGGTTGGATGGTCGTTGGCTGGCGGATGAAGGGCCACGTAACGTGTCATTACTGTGAATATAACGGGACGTCAGGTCAAGCAGTCACCTTCCCTTCCCTTCCCTTCCGGATTCTGGGAATATTTGTATTCCTCCCTTGTGTGTTACCTGTCGGATTTATCTCCATGCCTTCCCTTCCACCGTTCTCCTGTCTGTCCATTTCTCCCCTTTCACCCTTCTCCTTCTGTCCATCTCTCTCTTTTTCCCCCTCCCTCTCTCTGCCTCTCTCTCTCTCGTCTTGTTTGGCTATTTTTCTGAAATGTACATATTGTATTGTTAAATGGTTAAAAGCTGTTTCAGTGGTAAAAGTGATCATATTGATCCTGATCACGATGTTTCGGGGCTTGGTAATGACTTACCACTGTGGGAAATGGGGTATTTTAGCAAGCATTTTCTTCATAAGATTATTATAAGTAAATACTAAGAGGGATGATGAGGATGAAGTATTGATTGACTAGTTACATGGTGACCTTTGCTGAACGCTGATGACCTTTGACCATTGGTGACCACTTTGGATAAGAGATCACCCTTGGAAGAAGAGTGGAAGAGTCTCCCTTGGAAAATGGTTGAAAAAGTCATCAGCCGTGTTTTTTGATCTGGGGTGATGACTTATGACATGACATGACCACCTTTGGTCAGGGGTCATGACCTTTCACCAGCGATATTGACCTTTTAAGGTGAATGACGACTTTCTACCAGTGGCGATGACCTTTGATTGAGCTTTCGACCTTTGAACTGAAACCCGATTTCAGTATTATATTTAAGCATTCCAGAATGTCATTGATATTATATAATTTAAGGTGTCAGATACTTTTGTCTTTTTCTAAACACCACTTAAATTAATTGAAAATTTCGGATAAATTGTTCAATAATAGTGTTGTGGAACATGATTAATTTCGAAACAATTGAAAACAATTGTTTTCAGGCTGTAAAGTGAAATATTATTAATCTGTGGCATTTTAGTTACGGTATTAGTCCATTTAAATGATAGAATGTTGATGGAGAAGTTACTTAACTACATATTAATGTTTTTTATCTATCCACGAACATTGGCTATACATTCACTTGAGATCTGTAAGATAACATATATGGCGCGTTATTGAGCACTCAATCACAGAAAGTGATGGAAATGCTTTAATGCATATATGCATTAAAGCATTATATGCTAATATATGCATTCATATAACATTATATGAATGCATATATGCTAACTAGCATATATGCATTCTCAGCAAGTGCAGATGAGTAGTCTCAATACCGTGTCTGAAATATGTTGACCAAACCACACACTAGAAAGTGAAGAGACGACGACGTGTATATATATATATATATATATATATATATATATATATATATATATATATATTCTCTCCGTTATATATTTTGCTGCATTTAATGAGAAAAGTTCATCATGTCAGTTGATGTTTTATGCTTCGTTTGACATTCTAATTCCAAATTACATTTTTTGTTAATAATTCGTTAATTAGATTATTAAATAATTTCCTATTTCAGCAATTTCACGAGAGGTACGTGCGTCAAATCTGTCAGACTGGCGTATACTCAAAAACACACCAAACCTCTCCACTGAAAAACACATAAGCTTGATAACTCGTAAAGAAATATTGTTTTTCACGTACGTCAGACCAATAGTGTCGTATTCGGCGCCAGCGTGAAGCTCCCATTATTATTCTTACCATAAACAAAATGTTAAACTTCAGAATAATACCTTTGTCCAATTTCAGTTATGATGTTAGGCTTGGAACTAAGTCATGTGTTACATGAGAAAAACACTCAGAGGGGACATGTTCACGAACTAGATTCTTGGGGATATTAAAATAACGGACAAATAGCCTTTATATATATATATAAAGATTATATAAGAGTATCGACATTATATAAGATATGTGTATCGATAATATAAAAGACAAAGTCTGCCTGTATGCCTGTCCAATGTTAGTGGCCAGACGTTACCGGCCAGTCTCACACAAACCTGCAGGGGGGAGCGAATGGTCTTGGGTACTGAGCGGACGTAGGCTGGTCGCAGTAGGCACATGTTAAACGCTTCAGGAAATATAAATTATAAACACTCTCTAGGCGATTTTTATGGAATCTTTTAGTGAGTCAAAAGAGAAACTTGGCCAGTGATTAGTGTGGAGTTTAAGCATTATAACCCAACACTACGGAGCAATTTTCATCAAATCTGAAATAAAGGTGTAATGAAATCGGGCGTGTTTTATCCGTAGAGTGTTGACGTTTCTGTGCTGCAAAAAGAAAATGTTTGCCCGTGCATTTTTCATTTTTCAATATCTATCTTTTCGACGTTGGAGGGGGTGAGAGGGGGAGTAGAGAAAAGGGGAAATATGGTAGATTAAAATGGGAGAAGAAAAGAGGGGGGAGAGAGAGAGGAAGTAAAGAGGGAAGAGGGTAGAAAGGGGGAAGAGGAGGGTCAGTAATAAAAATAGCTAGACAGAGATATAATTAGATAACTAGATAGAGAAAGAACTAAATAGGTAGAGAACTACATATAGAGATAAATTGACAGAGATGGACAGAGATAGATGCATATTAGTCGAGGAAAACACAGCGAGACAGAGGGGAGACAGACAGAAGGAGGGATCTCCCCCCCCCCCCCATTCCATGTTGCATAATAATATAATTTCTGAGAGAAGGGAAAGAGGAGAGAAGCAGAAGGTTAAAATGGAGAGAAAGAAAAGAGAGACGAAATGGGGGAGAATGATGGATAGATGAATGCATAGATACAGATAGATGGACAAATGGATAGATAGATGGATGGATAGATAGATGGATGGATAGATAGAGAGATGAATAGATGGAAGACAAAGAGTAAGACCCAGGCAGCACGTGGATACCCTCCTCACTACATTATATAATGAACATGAAATACTGCCTTAGTTATGCTAGGTTAAAATAGGTTATGTTAGGTTAGAATAGGTGCCGTTTGGTTCTTTTCGGTTAGGATAGGTTTGGTTAGGTTAGGTTGGCTAGGTTAGATTTGGTTAGGTAAGGAAGGTTTAGTTAGGTTTGGTTAGGTAAGAAAGGTTTAGTTAGGTTTGGTTAGGTTAGGTAGGCTAGGTTAGGCTAGGTTAGGTAAGTTAGGTAGGCTAGGTAGGCTAGGTTAGGTGAGTTAGGTAGGCTAGGTTAGGCAGTTTAATCATATAATAGAACACTATTAATCATTCCAAAAAAATGGAAAAATGTAATATTTCAAGAAAATATTTTTGACCTAATGAATTTCTCCTTTAATTTTCCTAATTTCAATTCATTGTTTTGTACTCAAACTTGGGTTGATGTATTTTAATATGCATATGTGAGAATGTGAGAATGTGTACATTCTCATGTCATACTCTTACAGCTATGGTAAGGTTTAACTAAGTTATTCATTTTATATTCTCAAGATAATTTATATATCTATACTATAAAATGCCCGAACCTAACATCCACTATCTAAGTACAGCCACTTAACTGGATAAATTTTATGTACAACATTACAGCTAATTTTTTCACTGCTAATTATGACAAGCAGATAATTTGCATAATGCGATTTCTCAATTAGATCATTGCCTAGCTGATATCTGTTTAATGAATGAGTTAATGGCTGCATTTCAACTGTTTTTTGTCAGCCATCGACTCTCTCACCTCTCTCCTATCTCCCTATCTCGCCTCATTCTTTCCCTATTCAACTACTCCTGTCGGGAGCCGGTCGGCCGAGCGGACAGCACGCTGGACTTGTGATCCTGTGGTCCTGGGTTCGATCCCAGGCGCCGGCGAGAAACAATGGGCAGAGTTTCTTTCACCCTATGCCCCTGTTACCTAGCAGTAAAATAGGTACCTGGGAGTTAGTCAGCTGTCACGGGCTGCTTCCTGGGGGTGGAGGCCTGGTCGAGGACCGGGCCGCGGGGACACTGGTAAAAGCCCCGAAATCATCTCAAGATAACCTCAAGATAACCTCCTTCCTTAGGATCTAAGGTGAGCCAGACAATTTGTAAATATCATCTGGTCCTCCGTCGCCTAACTGTCTTCCTCTCTTCACTACCGGGGGCTTATTGGACTCCTCGAGTAAAGCCGACCGTGTTTCACATGACACGTGTGTCTACATCGTGCTCTGAGTAGCGGTCTGAGTCGCGAGGCGAGACTAGCTCTCAGAGCGGTACCGGAGGATGGTACCTCCCAAAGTGGAAATTCTGAGTGACGTTCTGAGTGGAGCGAGACAATACTGGCTTTCCAAACATCACAAGAGGTTGACGCCTCCCTGAGGGACAGGGGAGGGCTTCTGAGGTGTTCTCTAAGTGACGCCAAGAAAGCAACATAGTGCAAGTATTTGCAAGAGCCCGCTGGTGCTATGAGGCCCCCGTGATAATAATGATCTAGCAAGTACGAATAAAACTCTACATTGATGCGGAAAATAACAATACAATAGTAATATTGAACTCTGGAAGAGCATTAAATTACACCAGCATTCTCCGCGATATTTAGCGATTAAAGTGGCAATTGGCTTAACTATTTACGACCAATAGGGTACACTGGCTACGGAAAAGGTATCGTACAGTGGCATTTAAGCTACACTGGTGATATGGATCCTGTCACGAGGTGACATTTGATAATAATGTTGAAGTATTGTGGTATACACTACAGGGGCTGAGTCGAATTGTGATCGTCTGGGAACTGCCAAAGCGCCCGGAAATGATTGTGGGGGAAGACGAGCTCCAATATGATGGTGAAGACCCACTGGTTCATCAATATTTGGTCCACTCACGAGTATAGTGAGTGGGAGAGGGTATAGTGTAGTATAGAGGGTATGGTATAGTATAGAGGGTATGGTATAGAGAGAGGGGCCCTGGTAACACAAACCGAAACTGTCTCTATTTTCCGCTTGTTACAACTTGTAATAAAGTTGTTACATCTTGGCTTAACGTGTTTATGACGTATTAGAACGTTGTTACAACTTGCTATATTGGTTGGTATAACTGGTTAGCAGGTGTTAAAACTTGTTCGAACGTTGTACCAACGTCGTAGTTTCGGTGTGTGTTTGGCGGGGTGGGAGAGGGAAGAATAGTGGGAAAGGAAAAGTGGAAGAGAATTGTACATATGTGTGTGTAATTTATTGATGTAACTTCTTATACATATTTATCCTGGCAGTTACTAGGGACAGTAGCTAATTACTGGGAGGTTATGCTAAATAATTATGTCAGTCAGGAAAATGAGATGGTCCCCTGCTTAATTATGCTTAATTAAGGGTAATGATGATTTTCATTACAATGGTCACAGAAACCTTGCCCGGATAAGTCGGTAGAGTGACGGCCTCGCTTTGTGCATTTCGGTGTTCGATCCCCAATGGTTCATGTGAATTTGCATTGTTCCTTCACTCCTACCGATCCCAGTTTCTATCCTGTCTTTGTATTCCTTGCAAGTGGTGTTTAATCATCTTAGATTAGCCCTGCCTCCAAACAATTTCCTTTAGCGGACATTGATACTAAACTTTAGAGTCGAGAAGGAGGAGGAAGCACGTATAAGGACTATAATCTGTCGATAAGAAATACCAAACCAGAGAAGAGCGAAGAGTTAAAGAGCTCTATAAGGATGATAGAGCTTTTCCATCCAGCTCCACGCCTGAGCTCACTTCTGAATCCCTGACGTTCTTGCAAAAAAAGTCTTACTGATCTTAACTGAATTCAGCCGTTGCACGTACAGGAAGGACACCGACGGGAAACATTGCAACTTCTCAACTCTGAGCATTGCACACTGCAACTGAGGCATTTAGCAGGGGTGAGGCAAGTCAGGTGAAGGGGAAAAGTGTGAAGGGGAGAGAGGTGGAAAGAGGGGAGGAAAATAGAGATTAGAAGTAAAACGTTATAGGAGAAAGAGAAGCGTAGAAGAAAGTAGAGAATGCTAGTGAAAGGCGGGACGGGAGGTAGTATGTTGATGGTGGTAGACACGCATGTGGGAGAGAGTAGACACGCATGTGGAGGGGTAGACACGCATGTGGAGGGGTAGACACGCATGTGAAGGGGTAGACACGCATGTGGAGGGGTAGACACGCATGTGGGGGAGAGTAGACACGCATGTGGAGGGGTAGACACGCATGCGGAGGGGTAGACACGCATGTGGAGGGGTAGACACGCTTCGTGAAGGGGTAGACACGCTTTTAAGGGAGGAATAGTCAGTCATATGGGTGGAGGTAGGGACGGAACACTACACAACTCTGAAGTTTAGAGTTCAGATGAACTGAGTCTTCTGACATAGATGTGAAGGTGAGAGCATGTGTCGAGTGAGTTTTTTTTGGATGCAGGTGGTGGTGGTGAAGGTGTTGGTGATGGTGACGATGGTGGTGAAGGTGTTGGTGATAGTGACGATGGTGGTGGTGGTGGTGGAGGTGGTGATAATACCTATCAGTGACTACGAGGCTGAAGAAAACTCAAGGTTCTTATACCTACTGACCTTATTGTAAACCTATTGAATTATAATTTCACTTTCCTAGTCTGTATATTCATTGATGAAAGGTGGGCTTTAAGCTGTATATGAAAGTCTGTTTTTAAAATTCTTTTTTTCAGTATTTCTCTTGAAAATTTTCAAACTAATTTGTGTTTCTAGCTTCCACCTTTGGTGATGGGGGATTTTTTTATTTTTTTTTATTTTATATTTGTATTTTTATGGCGGTGGTGATGGCCGTGGATGGTGGTGGTAGTGGTGGTGGTAGTGGTGGTTGAGAAGGAGGTGGTGGTAGATGTCCGGGAGATAGTAACACGGTGATTGAGAATATGAAGTTGTGGGGCTAATAGGCAGGTAATTATTGAAAACGTTCGCGAAAGCCAAGAACCGAACAGCTGTTGAGTCTGGTAGTGGGTATAAATATCGACAGAAACAAGCAAAATTGCCCATTTTGAAGTAAGAGAACCAACAGATATAGCAACAAAAGCTTCTCCAGTTCCATCTCAACCAACAACAAAGGTGGCAAAGTAACTGTTTCATCAGTAAGCAAAGAAAAGGTGTAGAATCAAGTGCTACCGTTACTACCTACCGTTACCGGAAGTCCTACCGTTAGTAACGGTACGACTTACTAAGGACTCCCTTAGTAACGCAAACAACGAAGGGACAGTGCTTGCAAACAACATGAAGTGCACACACACACACACACACACACACACACACACACACACACACACACACACACACACACACACACACACACACACACACACACACACAAAAGCTCCATATACAAACACACGCGCGTGCACAACATTCTCACACGCAAAACAACAAAAACATACATTACCTCAAATAATGTAATGTATGTTATATTGGTGTATGTAATGTGTGTATAATCATAGAGTATAATCTAGAGTGTATAATCTATGTCATAATCTAGAACGCTAGAGCCCCTGTTACAGAGTAAACTTGTTCTAGCAGTTTGCTTTAGACCAAAGATATCAAGATTTCCTTCTTAAACTAATAGTTAGTATAAGTTGTGGAAATAAATTTATTTGATAACTCATCAGCAGGGAAAAAACTAATTTGTTTTTAATTAATTTTAAACATAATTTAGTAAATAATTTTTATGGCCTTTTACCATGAATTTGTGGTGAAAGTGGGAGAGAGAGAGGGAGGAGAGAATGAGAGAGGGAGGAGAAAGAGAGGGAGGAGATGAGGAGCGGGAGAAGAGTAGGAGAGAGAGAGGAGAGGTTATCTTGAGGTTATCTTGAGATGATTTCGGGACTTAGCCACCACGCGGCCCGGTCCTCGACCAGGCCTCCTTTTTGTTACACACCCCCAGGAAGCAGCCCGTAGCAGCTGTCTAACTCCCAAGTACCTATTTAGAGCTAGGTAAGATGAGCATCAGGGTGAACGAAATTTTTTGCCCATTTGTCTCCGCCTCCACCGGGGATCGAACCCGGAATCTCAGGACTACGAGTCCGAAGCGCTGTCCCCTCAGCTGTCAGGCGCCCTGGGAGTAGGAGAGAGGGAGCATAGAAAGGAGAATTAAGAAGGAGGGAAAGGAGACAAAAATGGAGAAGTAGAGAGAGGAAGACAGAAACAAATTGTATAAATATTTGTATTATTTTTTGCTAGTCAGATCATTTTAATTTCGAACAATTTATACGTTGGAAAAATTCAGTCAAAATTGTATAATTATCAAAATAATAACAACAACAATAATAACTAGAAATAAATAAGCGAATAGAAATAAACAAAAATAATCCCCATCATCAAAAAATTAATTACTTAACACTAACCATAATTCGCAACGCACGGAGCATGCAAAATTAAATTTTTGTCATGAGGGGTATAATGCATAAATTAAAAAAAATGCATATAAAACTAATGAATACTGCTCGAGTGGCTAAGAGTATTACGGTCATTACACGCACGATATCACACGCATAAAGCCCAGTCCGGTTCCTCCTTTTAACAGAAATCACGCTAACACACATATACCAAATAAATATAAAGTTTTTACAAATTGATAATTCAGCTCTATGACTGATGTCTATCTTCGGGGCTGCTCACTTGGATGTAAACATTAGATAAGAATTAAATAAAGTAATTAAGTAAACATTAGATAAGGAAGGATAAGGATATTGTTGATCGACTTGAGAATGGTCCAGGACGGACCGAAACGTCGTCGTCGTCCCTTCCACTTCTAGTGTGTGGTCTGGTCAACATACTTCAGCCACGTTATTGTGACTCATCGCCTGCAATCCTTAATATGTGTAGTTATCTATTATCTATTAGATAATTATCTATTATCTATTATCTATTATCAACATTATCTATTAGATAATGTTGATGCCATTCTTGCGGGTTGAGAAAAGTCATTTATATATATTAACATATACACAGCTTTACGTTTATAATTCTCTTGTTAAGGAGAATGGAGATTAATTTTATTTTTTTTTTGGGGGGGGTTAAATTGTGTTAAATATATTTTTTTTAAGTTGGATACTTTTTTGCCATTATTTTGTTTTAATTAAATATTATGGAGTTCGTTGATGTTTCTTTTTTGGTTAAGTCAACCTCTTTAGTAAGGATAAATGATATAGGGAATAGATTATATAATTTTTGTTTTTTTGTTTTTCAGGAATTGTCAGACGTGTTCTCCACTTAGAGAGCTGCTACCTGTGAGTACTGTGCTACCATATTGTGAGTACTGTGCTACCCTATTGTGAGTACTGAGTTACCCTGTTGTGAGTACTGTGCTACCCTATTTTGTGTACTGTGTTACCCTGTTGTGAGTACTGTGTTACCCTGCTGTGAGTACTGTGTTACCCTGTTGTGAGTACTGTGCTACCCTATTGTGAGTACTGTGCTACCCTATTGTGAGTACTGTGTTACCCTGTTGTGAGTACTGTGCAACCCTATTTTGAGTACTGTGCTACCATATTGTAGAGTACAAACCTATCATGCTGTTAGTACTGTAATACCATACATACGGTCGAAGCTAAATCGCATTAGAAAAAACAGGTGACAACATCTAACTAATCGATAATCGGTTCCCTTAGGAACATCCTCACTCAACACTGAACACAACTAATCATTAACTCGGCTCCTTCAATCACTTCCGGTATTCAACTGGGATAATTGTGCCAACTGGGTTAATTGTACATCCACAATCAATCTCAATAACTCGCCAACCGGACTAATAATATACAATACAGTTGTGATACAAGAATCAGTGGTAAGCTAAATGTGTATTATGTAACCACTCCATGACCACTGTAACCACGTTGTTCCATTAAGACTAAGTAATTAGTTAACGGTCTTTTAGTTTCTATTAAATCTCTGCTGTTAGGCGGCCTAACTATAGGAGCTGTTCGCTTAGAACTGAACGTATGAAAATAATCTCACTTAAAAGATGAATGCTGTACTCGCGATACAGCCGGACCTCGCTTACATTCACTCAACTACTCGGTTACATAATCGTGGAGGTTCCTTTCTATCATACAGCTGCATGGGAGGGGGGGGGGGTAGATGTATCCAGGCTCCGGAGGATACATGGATGGATACAACATCTCCATTGAAGACACGTGGTAGGGGTGAACAGGTTGGTAACACTGGTTTGCTGGCATGTATCACTAGTTCGTTGGCGGGTAAAACTGATTCGTTGGCGGGTAAAACTGATTCGTTGGCGGGTAAAACTGATTCGTTGGCGGGTAAAACTGATTCGTTGGCGGGTAAAACTGATTCGTTGGCGGGTAAAACTGATTCGTTTTTCGGGTAACACTGATTCGTTGGGTTTCCTACAACCAACTCCTTTCCACAGCTGACCGTCGTGCACTAGGTTACCTTTCGTCGTCCCGGACTCAGTATCCACCATGGGGGTATACGGTTTACAAGAGGTAAACTAAATACAGCTGTAAAATCTTTCTGTGACAATGCAAAACAAAAAATTCCAGTTACAGTTATATTAAAGTAGTAATTAATTGTCAAAAGAACGCACCAAGTCTGGAAGATTATGCAGCACCGAAACATTTCAGTTTCCCTCTTGTATTAAATTTGTGAGCTAATTTTATTTGTTACAGTAATAAATTCGATCACAAATCATTTTTGTTTCATCTTCAAATGACTTTGTGTAATGGCATGAAAAGTGAAGCCACAAGCGCAGCCCTTCATGGAACCACCACGGAACCACCACGGAACCACCATGGAACCCCCACGGAACCACCATGGAACCACCACGGAACCACCATGGAACCCCCACGGAACCACCATGAACCCCCCCCCCCCCCACGGACCCACCATGGAACCCCCACGGAACCACCATGAACCCCCCCCCCCACGGACCCACCACGGAACCACCATGGAACCAGTGGTTGTTTTCAAGCTAGAAGGGATTACGTCTCCCGACAAACCATAGGGCAGCTGAGCGTGACTTATAGCATGTTTTTTCCTCCTCAGGTCATGGCATAAAGCCTATGATCCCAAGTTACTCTAGTTGGGTTGTCGCTCAAAGGACCGTAAAGGGAGCCCAAATACTAGGGTAATGTTGTCCCAAAATGCAGTCAGTTTACTCCTCCTTATTGTGACGAAACTTGTAACGCAATTATTAGTCAATAAATTACATTAGGTGACTGTGAATTGGCTAAGAAGCACATACACACACACACACACACACACACACACACACACACACACACACACACACACACACACACACACACACACACACACACACACATATATATTATATAGGTTGGAGAGCGGAACAAAACATCTTTCAGTCAAGAATCTCAATCACCATCTAACAGCACCCATTAGAGCAACACAGCTAATGGGTGCTCACCCATTAGTTCATCACTCAGTTGTGATGAGGATTGATGAATTTGCAATGTTCCGACGTCTCGGATAAGTTTTTGCCTTGGATGGCAAAGTATTGGACTTGGATGGCAAAGTAATGGACTTGGATGGCAAAGTATTGGACTAGGATGGCAAAGTATTGGACTAGGATGGCAAAGTATTGGACTTGGATGGCAAAGTATTGGACTTGGATGGCAAAGTATTGGACTTGGGTGACAAAGTAATGGACTTGGATGGCAAAGTATGGGACTTGGAATCCTTTGCCAAAACCCCCCACTCAATCACCCACTTGGCCCATTCACTCCACAGACTCACTCCACCCACCTTCGTGGACCTGTTCTCTTACGCTATGCATGAAAAATGCCAACCAAGTCTTAAGGCCAAAAAAAAAAATCCAGCCGGGAAAAATATTGAGTTCCTGCACTCAGTTTACCAGGACGTATCGCCGTCATTTGCTGCCGGAGCTCCAACTTCTGTGAGTTCGCGTGCTCTCTTAGCTGGGTTCCTCCTTTCGTGTTCTGGATACACACGAAGCTGTTTTTCAAGTGTTCCGCTGGTTCTTTTGCTTCACTCTTTGCTTCACTCGCAACACAATTGACACGCGCGTCACGCACTCATTCACTCTCAACCGCGACGCATCTCTGATCTGTTTTCAAGGTCATGATAAAATGTTTTTTTTCGCCTCAGGTGGATATTGAGGCGAAAATATTCTGTGATTTGGGCGAATCTTTGATAGTTCCTTCAGCGCTTTTGTTGGTAATTGTTAAACCTTGCCATTGAACCCAGGGTTAATGGGTAATGGGAGACTCAGCCAAAATGGGGGGATGAATAGGTGTGATGTGAGAGGGAGGAATAAATTGTCGCGGATAGGGGAGAGGTATGGATGGAGATAAGGTTGATGGGGAGAGAGTATGGGAAGGAAAGCTTGGTAACGGAGGGTTTTAGGATGGGAGAGGGGAAAAAGGGAAGGGAGGAAGGGGGTGACGGAAGGGGTATGCGACATAGATAATGTGGTAAGAAGGGAAGGAAGAGAATTTAAAAAACATTTTATTCCAGAAAAAATAGAATATATTACATATTTTCCTTATTTTAACCAATTTCAAGTATACAGAGACAAGGAAGTAAAGACTGAAGCGGCTCACCAACGTACTTGGTCCCCAAGAAGCTCAGATTTCAGATAAGTATGACAAAATAGGCTTCCTCAGAAGACTTGTAATCTTAGAACCTTCCTAAACTTTTACCCAATTTAATAAAATATTATCGTAAGATAATTCGACGTAATTAGACCGACAAGTTTTGAGTACTAGTTGGGGTGGTTGTAAGTGCTGTCTATTAGGGTTGGGGAGAGGGGGGGGTGATAATTGCGATTGGGCTACAAGCGAGAGATTTATATGAAGACGCCCACCTCAAGCCACGTCAAGGTCAGTAGTGATAAATTACTTTATCTTACCTTGAGGTGATTCCGGGGCTCAGCGACCCCGCGGCCCGGTCGTCGACCAGGCCTCCTTGTTGCTGGACTGGTCAACCAGGACTTTAGTTTAGTTTAGTTTAGTTTAGTTTAGTGGACTTTAGTTTAGCATTTTGCCCATTTAAGCCGTCTGACCGCGTGACCCGTAGCCAATATTGATTTTTTTATGACTAAACCACACATCAGAAGGTAAAGAAACGACGTTTCGGTCCGTTTTGGACCATTATCAAGTCATATGTGGGTCCAGGACGGACCGAAACATTATCACTTCCTCATCCTCTGAGTTGCAATTTGTTCATCATATCTTCAGTCACGTTATTGTGACTCATTGTTTATTTTTAATCATTACAATAAACACAAAATTGCAGACCAGGAACTATTCCTTAAGAAACTAATAATTTTCCCGACAGTTAAATAGCAGTTTTGAAAAATATTTCTCATCCAAATTACATTACCAATTCGTAAAATAAATATGTCTCATTACATTACAAACATCTCATTACAAATGAGATGTTTGAAATACATAAATATGTCTCATTACATAAATATGTCTCATTACATAAATATGTCTCATTACATAAATATGTCTCATTACATAAATATGTCTCATTACATAAATATGTCTCATTACATAAATATGTCTCATTACATAAATATGTCTCATTACATAAATATGTCTCATTACATAAATATGTCTCATTACATAAATATGTCTCATTACATTACATCATCTCATTACAAACACTGATATTTATTAACAGAAATGGCTAAAGTCTGTTACAGCTGAATTCAGCTATCTGCATTGTCATATACGATAATTGTTGTTCTGATATTTTTCTTCGGGAAGTCTACATAGAAGGATGTTTTGTTGTTGTTAAAGATTCGCTACCTGGGACAAAGTTCCAAGTAGCACGGGCTATGGTGAGCCCGTATATACACACAGAAGGGGTAGAGACATACTGATGTCCATTCATATTTAATAGAGTTCACTAGTTATGTATTAACATTTACTAATACTACAGCAGAATGTACTAATATTGTATTAGCATGTACTTATATTGCATTACCATGTACAAATATTACATTAGATGTACTAATAATGCATTAACATGTACTGTTGTTGCTGTTGTTGTTATAGATTCAGCTACTGGGAACAAAAAGTTCCAAGTAGCACGGGGTATGGTGAGCCCGTTGTGGACTTACCTGGCACAGGAGCGGGGCTGTAACTTTGAACATGTACTAATATTAAATAACCATGAACTAATAACGCATGAGTATTAAAGCCCAAATATTCTATTAATATGTACTAATATTGTATTAACAAGTACTATTAACATTTACAAGCGAAAATTTAACCATGTCATAATTCAGTATTGACTTGCGTTGACACGTAGCGGAAGGCGTTGACACGTAGCGGAAGGCGCTGACACGTAGCGGAAGGCGTTGACACGAAGCGGAAGGCGTTGACACGTAGCGGAAGGCGCTGACACGTAGCGGAAGGCGTTGACACGAAGCGGAAGGCGTTGACACGTAGCGGAAGGCGCTGACACGTAGCGGAAGGCGTTGACACGAAGCGGAAGGCGTTGACACGTAGCGGAAGGCGTTGTCACGTAGCGGAAGGCGTTGACACGTAGCGGAAGGCGTTGACACGTAGCGGAAGGCGTTGATACGTGTTAATGGCTTGTACACGTTTCTGTAATTGCAACTACTATTGGCTGTACTTTGAGTTGTTTTGTAGTTTAACTGTAACACACATTTACATGGGTGTTTTTACTCCATCAAATGAATTGCAATTTGCTTATTTCCTCTTGAGATAGTTGTAGGTCACCTGCGTCCCACGGATCAGTTTGGAGGTCGCTGGTGTTCCCCAGGAGGAAAATGAAAGTTTATTGTGTCCAATGGAGCGAGTTGCAGGCCGCTTTTGTCCCCCCTCCCCCCCCCCCCCCGAAGGGAACTGGAGGTGGCTATGGTCTGTAGAGTGAATTGGAGATCGTGTGTGTGTGTGTGTGTGTCTACAACAAGATCGAACCCGCTTACTGGGTTCGCTGGAACGAGTTGGAGAACGTTTGCGAGTTTGAATCCTGTTGTAAGCCCCAAAGCCAGATTCACGAAGCAGTTACGCAAGCACTTACGAACCTGTACATCTTTTCACAATCTTTGGGGGATTTGTTTACAATTACTAAACAGTTAGTGAGCTCCGAAGCACTAGGAACCTGTTTATAACAATAACAACAGTTGATTAGGAAGTTTTCATGCTTGTAAACTGTTTAATAAATGTAACCAAAGCCGTCAAAGATTGAGGAAAGATGTACACGTTCGTAAGTGCTTGCGTAACTGTTTCGTGAATCTGGCCCCAGGTACTTACAGCAATGATTCATTCTCCAGGAGAATATTCCTGCTAACCTGTTGCTAGTTACGCCCTTTCTTATTGCACAAGACAAAGTACACGAGCCTACGAAGATAACTACCAAATCACTCATTACCGTTATTTTATGTCAATATAACTCAACAGGAATCTCGAGACGAGTTCGTGAAAACTTGCAGTTTAGATAAATTTTCACTATATTATTTATTCTTCAAAATTTTTTTTTTTTATTAACATATTAGGTACATCTGCATTAGTGCAGCTACCCTAGACTATATGAAGTGGAGTACAGTGTGTCAAAAAGAAGCGAACTAGGTGATGCTAAAAAATCCCCATCACACAGGATGGTTAGTCATACAGAGGCATGTGATAAGCGGTTTGCACTGGCAGACTCCGGATGCATTTTGAGAATATCAACACCACAAGATTGAATAAGGTAGCAGTGGTAATACAAGTCCCCATCGCACAAGAACACGTTTCTTGTGAAGAAATCTACGGACTCGGTCTCCCACTTTTGACCGATTATATGGGATGGGGGGGGTCACTATTGGCTTCGACTCCATCTTAATAGGAGCAAGAGGGCCGACCCCGACTAGCCAGTGTTGTAGCCCAGACCCCAGACCACTCACCCTGCAAAGTTGGGAAAGGAGAGAAGGGAGGGATTAGAATGCAAAATATAAAAATAGTAGAAAGAAGGAAATTTATAGGTATAAACTGAGAGTGTGTGTGAGAGAGAGAGAGAGAGTGTGTGAGGGAGAGAGTGTGAGAGAGAGAGAGAGTGTGTGAGGGAGAGAGTGTGAGAGAGAGAGAGAGTGTGTGAGGGAGAGAGTGTGAGAGAGAGAGAGAGTGTGTGAGGGAGAGAGTGTGAGAGAGAGAGAGAGAAAGAGAGAAAAAGAGAGAGAGAGAGAGAAAGAGAGAGAAAGAGAGAGAGAGGACATCATAATGCTTTCCCTTCGCGTCTTCATAATACAGCCATAAAACAAGAACACATCGTCCCCCGCGCGACACTTGCGCTGCTAAAAAAGGTGTCAGTCCTTAAACTCTACACGACAAGAGGGGGAAAAATTTAAGCTCAAATTAAAATAGGCTCTGAAATTACAAAATAAAAATTCCAAAAATTCAGTAACTCGCTTATATTCCCGTAAGCTGATAATTTTAGTTATACCAAACATTTGCTAGATTGATAATTTAGTTTTTTTCTAATTAAAAATCGAATATGGCCCGAATTATAAAATATATGTTTTTGCATATAAAATAGTTTTTAAAACTTTCATAAACAATTTTGTGAGTTTTCTGTAGAAATATCCGCTTTTCCGTGGACAAAAAAAATAACGCACTCATAGTAAAAGAAAGAAATGATGCAAAAAAAATAATAAATATGTGAAAACGCCAGAAATTTTCCTTAAAAAGGGAACCAGCAACCATGCAGAAATATTTTGTGTCCGTGCGACTGGATATTTATTTTTTTTTTTTTTTAAGAATTTCCTACCAATCTAGAAACAGGGATTCGCTCACACTGTGGTCACAGACAGGGACACAGACAGGGACACAGACACACATATACTGGACACAGACAGGGACATACACATGCTGGACACAGACAGGGACACACACACACACACGGAACACAGACAGGGACACACACACACACGGAACACAGACAGGGACACACACACACACATTCTGGACACAGACAGGGACACACACACACACACACGGAACACAGACAGGGACACAAACACACACATTCTGGACACAGACAGGGACACACACACACACACACGGAACACAGACAGGGACACACACACACACATTCTAGACACAGACAGGGACACACACACACACACGGAACACAGACAGGGACACACACACACACACGGAACACAGACAGGGACACACACACACACATTCTGGACACAGACAGGGACACACACACACACGGAACACAGACAGGGACACACACACACACATTCTGGACACAGACAGGGACACATACACACATACTGGACACAGACAGGGATACACACACACATACTGGACACAGACAGGGACACAGACACACACATACTGGACACAGACAGGGACACATACACACATACTGGACACAGACAGGGACACAGACACACACATACTGGACACAGACAGGGACACATACACACATATTGGACACAGACAGGGACACAGACACACATACTGGACACAGACAGTTAAGGCAGTTTGTTAGGGCAGTGTATTCCGTCAGAAAGCCAGACGGAAATGTGGCTTGTTCCGACTATTAATCATTGCGAGAAAGATTGAGAACGTTTTCAAGCATCGACTGAAGTAGGCAGTTGTATTCAGCTAGCTTCAGGCTGTAATGGAGTGATGAACACCTCAGAAAGCTGGTTAACCCGGAGCGAAAGAGGTAATTAGCGAGAAGGGAAAGTGCATAAGAAGCACCAATGTCTACAGTCAACACATACACCCTCCTCAAGTCTCTCATCGTCTTAAGATAGTCTAAGTCGATGGTATTCGACCCAGTGTGTTAAACCCAGAGTGTCTTCGGAAGCAGCTATATGAATTTAGACAAAATTACGTTGTTGGACATTACGTTTAGACAAAATTATGTTGTCACAATCGACTTGAGAGTGGTCCAGGACGGACCGAAACGTCATCGTCCCTTCACCTTCTAGTGTGTGGTCTGGTCATCAAAATTACGTTGTTCATATGAGCTCGTTGGACAGGGTTTGGATGACTTCCTTCATGACTAAGCCGGAGCCTTCACATGAGTTATATTCACGTTCTCCAAACAGAGTAATAACAAATGACCTAAAAATGTATATATATGACAAGAACTGAGGCATTGACAGATGCAATGAAGGAACTGAATCTCGGAGATTAGCTGAGATCAGGTCATGTCACCTGAAAATGATAATTTTAACAATGTAAATAGTGGATCTTTAATCCTCTTGTAGAGATTACAGGGTAACTATCCTCACAATTCAACTATCTTCTTGAGGTTATCTTGAGATGCTTTCGGGGCTTTAGTGTCCCCGCGGCCCGGTCCTCGACCAGGCCTCCACCCCCAGGAAGCAGCCCGTGACAGCTGACTAACACCCAGGTACCTATTTTACTGCTAGGTAACAGGGGCATAGGGTGAAAGAAACTCTGCCCATTGTTTTTCGCCGGCACCCGGAATCGAAGCCGGGACCACAGGATCACAAGTCTAGCGTGCTGTCCGCTCGGCAGACCGGCTCCCTAACTAAACGACATATCAAAAAAACGACGTTTGTGCTTGGAGTGATGCTGACCCCACAAGGTAGGCTCTGTAGGCCATGTACATCACTCACACAAAGAAAAAAACACATATAGAGTCCAATATGATCAGGACTTCGAGTCACTTCAAAGCTAACGGACCAGAACTAAAATGGAATTCTGTTAATAGAGTTTCCTCCTTTTCGCGGCTATTCAGCAATAAAATCCGTATTTCCTTTTGTGCTCAGCCAATGATGATATTAAAAAGAAATATATATATATGTTTTCAGTGAATCACGTATTGGGTGCAAACCCGTTACTCAAACCTAAAAAAATTCATTGTGCGAATATGAGGGTGTTTGTCAATATGTGTGTGTGTGTGTGTGTGTACGCGCGTGTGTGTGTGTGTGTGTGTGTGTGTGTGTGTGTGTGTGTGTGTGTGTGTGTGTGTGTGTGTGTGTATTCTCCTAGTTGTATTCACTTAGTTGTGCTTGCGGGGGTTGAGCTCTTCTCTTTCGGTTATAATTAATTTAAATTAATTTATAATTTGATTTAATTATAATTTCTGTAAGATTTAATAGGAAAACAAGAAATAAAAGGAAGTGGTTGGATAGGACAGTATATACGAGCAATTATGTGAGAGCCTCACAAGCATCCTCCAGATGCCGTATGATTTCCTCTCCGAGGCGAAGAGTCAGCATAAAGACAACCAAAGGTGATACTTGATATACTTTATATGATATATATATATATATATATATATATATATATATATACATATACATATATATATATATATATATATATATATATATATATATATATATATATATACATATACATATATATATATATATATATATATATATATATATATATATATATATATATATATATATATATATATATATATATATATATATATGCGAACAAGCCTGAATGGTCCCCAGGACAATATGCAACTGAAAACGGATATATATATATATATATATATATATATATATATATATATATATATATATATATATATATATATATATATATATATATATATATATATCCGAGCTGAGAATATCAGGTGTAACTAGCAGGGATAAAATACAAAAAGATCTGGGCAAAGACTCTACCAAGTCTTTCTCTCTCACTCTCCGTCCGTGCACTACAGCCCATAAACTTAAGCCGAGGAAAAAAACCGTTGAACCCAGCAGATGTGCCGCCAGCCGGTCCTCCCCACCCATGAAGCTCCCCTCACTTGACCCGAGGGGAGAGTGAGAGAGACCTGCAAATATGTTTAGGAAAAGCAGGTTGAGGACAAACCTGCTTTTTTCTAGCACCACCACCAGGTGCTATGGTACGCTACCACCGATTTTTTCCCTTTGCTGCTATCACTTCTACTAACACTCCTGCTATCACTACTACTAACACTCCTGCTATCACTACTACTAACACTCCTGCTATCACTACTACTAACACTCCTGCTATCACTTCTACTAACACTCCTGCTATCACTACTACTAACACTCCTGCTATCACTACTACTAACACTCCTGCTATCACTTCTACTAACACTCCTGCTATCACTACTACTAACACTCCTGCTATCACTTCTACTAACACTCCTGCTATCACTACTACTAACACTCCTGCTATCACTACTACTAACACTTCTGCTATCACCTATTGTTAAGCCCTGTTCCTATAACCAAGAAATAACACCGTAGCTACTAATACTGGTTCTACAACCTATAACATTAAAGGGACTAATACTTTCTCTACCATATATTATATTTTAGTTATTAGTACGAGAGATACAAAACTGTACTCACAAATATTCTATACGATGGAACATTTGACTCACGACGCTTTGACTCATGAGTCAAAACGTCAGTGGACGTGATGAGTCAATTGTACTCATCTCATCCATTTCAGACGTGACACTTTGACCTGACAATTTATAATTTGCAATTCAGATTGCATCTTATTTGTAATAGAGAGTCTAAATCAGAGATACTTTGATCCATCAAAGTTACTTGGAACTGAAATGAAGGGTAGAGGGTATTCGCTTTGAATATTCAACAACAAGAGTGGTTCTTTCAGGATTTGTTATTTTAGGTATCAAAAGGTCAGATATCAGTCAGGTGTTGACAAGGGCCCAGATCGGCCGAAACGTTCATCTGTCTTTCCCATTTCTCTGTGGATTTTCCGCATACAAATGATCAGTGTTTAGTGATCGTCAATTGCATATATATATATATATATATATATATATATATATATATATATATATATATATATATATATATATATATATATATATATATATATATATATATGACAATGTCAGACCACGGAGGAAAAATGAAACAGGAAATTTCCTTAAGTACTTTCGTATATTAAATACATCTTCAGAAGGTCCTTCAGAAGGTAAGAAGTGACCTTCTGAAGATGTATTTAATATACGAAAGTACTTAAGGAAATTTCCTGTTTCATTTTTCCTCCGTGGTCTGACATTGTCACATTCTTAATCACGTGTTTATTTTCGTGATATACACACATATATATATATATAAATATATATATATATATATATATATATATATATATATATATATATATATATATATATATATATATATATATATATATATATATATCCATTTGAAGGTTCTATGCATTCGGTTATTGGCGCTTTGACTGGATAAACTGAGACATAATTGAACACTGACCATGGAAGAGATAGCATCATAGCCTATATCAGTTATCTCCCACATATCAGATAACACTCTGTCACTTTAAAGATCGTCGCACAGAATAAAAGCCGCTGCGAAAAGTTCACAACAAGTAGTGTAGTTTGTGAGTCTCTCCGGGACCTCCTTCCAAGTCACTGAAGGGCTTAACAAAAAAAAAGTTTCCTAGCTTGGCTCTTAACTCCTCTTGGTCAGGGGGGAGGACTCGCCTTGGGGCCCGGTCTGGGAGACTCGCCTTTAACTATACCCTATAGCTATATACTATATATAGTTACCCTAACTACCCTATAGTTATATACTATAACTCGGCTTTAACTATACGTAAAATTAATTGTGCAAATATATGTTTTTTGATAAAACCATCAAAGAATGACAAAGAAATACTTTAAAGCATAGAGTTTTCTGTGTGTGCGTGACACACCAGATTAACTGTGACATTTGGACACATCAGATTAACTGTGACACCATATTAACTGTGACATTTATCCTGTGACAGTGCCGCAAAACTTGGAGATCTTCCCTGGCCACTGGAGATGGCGTGATAGAAGCGGGAGATGATAGAACAATTAGTGCTGGATGCTGTTGAGTGAACAATTAGTGCTGGATGCTGTTGAGTGAACAATTAGTGCTGGATGCTGTTGAGTGAACAATTAGTGCTGGATGCTGTTGAGTGAACAATTAGTGCTGGATGCTGTTGAGTGAACAATTAGTGCTGGATGCTGTTGAGTGAACAATTAGTGCTGGATGCTGTTGAGTGAACAATTAGTGCTGGATGCTGTTGAGTGAAAAATTAGTGCTGGATGCTGTTGAGGGAACAATCAGTGCTGGATGCTGCTACAAATGACGTGGTCAGTGAGAAAGTCTGTATGAAACCATTAAGAGGATTCGAACCCGCTCACTTAGTAATCCCCCAAGCACAAACCCTTTTGTTGTTCTTTCATGCTGTTAGTTAAATACACGACCTTGAATTAGTATTGAGAACCACCGAAAGGAAGAGGAAGCTCCTGTAAGTCTTTAGTAGGATCCTTGATGCTGTAGATCTCTATTAGGGTCCCTAGTGCTATCTTAAGGATCTTAAGCTTCAAAATGTAAGATCTTGAGTTACAAAGGTCCTCACTAGAGCTAACGGCAAGTCAGGTTCCCATTCGAGCTTTCGACGCCACAGGACTCCTTTAAGACCCCCGGGGATAGAGGGCGTCTCTAGGACTTTCGCTGTAACAAGACTGATTGAAATCAAGTGCCGTAGAGGAAGGAGGACGAGAAGAAATTCACTGATAAGACACACACGAAGCGGCTCGAGAAGTCATGGAAAAAGACTTGATCTGAATTGACTTTTCAAAACAAGTCGGTCATATAGAGCACCTGAGTGTAATAGTAGAGCTGATCTTTGAAAGCGAGGCTGAAATGCGGCTGGGATTACTGGGAATGGTGAATGAATGTCAAGGTGACCTTTACTGGCACATAATTGAATTTAATCTTCAATTTAGGCGATTACCGTCAGAGGGAAGATGAAAGATCAGATGTATTAAATTCTCCCTCTCGTAGTCTAATAACTGACTGGCTGTTGATTCTTTCAAAGCAGGTATTTAATTTCATGTGGGATATTGAATGTGTTTATACGACTTCAATTAGCCACCGAAACCTTTCGTGATATTTACTGACTGTATTATTTCAGAAATTGTTCGCTTACAGCTTATCTAACTCACCAATAAGCAGTATAACAACGGAATTGGCTTGTCAGTCACACCTCTACTATTATTAGGATAACCTGACCTTATACTCCTACGCTGGTCAACATGAACTTGTACTCTTAGAATGGTCAGCTTGACCTTGATTGATTGACTGTCACCTAAGAGGTGGCACGGGCATGAATAGCCCGTAAGTGGTAGATTTTTTTTTGAGTGAATGTTTACTGTGTGCTGAGGTCGCATTTAAATCATCTGGCTGTTATCGCTGGGAAGGATACTACTTGACAGTATTTATGAGGGTGGCAAGCTGCTGGACACATTTTTTGACCATTTTTTGGCAGTGTTGATGGCTTCAGGATGGCTACTGCAAGATTCAGGGACTCTTAAGGTCGTTGGTGTCATGACATTCCAGGAGATAGTGAAGTAGTGGCCTTTCTGTGATTGTTTAGCAGAAAATGCATTCCCACTCTCTGGGTTCATTAATCTCCCAGTTGCATCTGTAACCTAGACGTAGTCTGTATAACCGAATTTATATTTCCCTGGGGATTCATATTGGGATATTTAACCTGTTTAACTTGGTGGCCTGAAGATACCATATTGCAGAGGGCGAACCTTCTGCTACTCTCTGGTGTAGATGAGCTTTGTTGAGAGTTGTTTGGTGATGGTATTTGTTATGTACTCTAGGCTGGGTTGGATTGTTTTGTGGATCACTGGATGACGAGTTGTCAATTTAATGGTTTCCTCGACTTTCTCATTTAATGGGATTCCAACATGGGATGGGATCCAGTTTAGGGTTAGCCTTTGGCTTTTAGCTACTGCTCCTAGATACAAATTGGTGGTGATCATTTCCACGTTGTCTTTCCACTACATTTTCCTAATATTTGAATTGCAGCATTTGAGTCTGTGTGTATGAGTGCATTTTGAGTGTTTTGTCCAATCACACATGCAAATGCCTGTTGTATGGGAAGCAGCTCAGTTTGGGTTGATGATACTGGTCCTCCCAGTCTCCAATATGCCTGTTCCCTGTCCGTGCAAAGAGCAGCGCCAGCACTCCCATATTCTGTGTCCACCGATCCGTCTGTGAAGATGTGGGTGGCTCCTGCTACTGCAATGCTGCTCATTTACTTTCCTATGATGCATCTTACGATTGTTGAAGATCACTAATACTTGCTGTGAGCCTTTATCACTGAGTCGAGTAAAACTGCTCTCGCTTTCCTGGGGTGAAGTGCACATCAGTGGCGCTTTACATCTCACTTTCCTTAATTTACACTTAATTTTCACTTTCCTTAATTCCCTTATTTACACTTTAGTTGATCGAGGTGGGTAGATTTCACAGTAGCTATCAGTAGTGAACTGAGAGTTAGTAATTCATGTTGCATAACACAGGACATACAAATAATTAAGGCAAAGAGAGGAATATTATTACGTAACACTACTATAATTATAAATAATATAGAAACATACATGGGTAACCAATAAAATTCTAAGTAAGAAAACCACTATAGCCGGAATATATTACCAATGACGATACATTCCTCTTATTCAGTGTCAGTTCTTAATTCGGAAAAAAATTTACTTGCTTCAAGTGATCTATAACAATTTTCAAGTAAAATTAGCTAATCACACTACACTGTAAATGATTAATTGAATTCAATTACAACATTAATTTATTTACACATTAATTAATCTGTTAAAATATAATTAATAGACTATGCAGCAAGCTATGTTGAAAGAAGATGAATAAAGAGTACTAGGATTAACACATAAGCCAGGATTAACACATTAACACTGCTGATCCGTTACTAATGTCCCCTTATCCTAACCAGCCAGAGAACGCAAAACTGAGAACGGGAGAGTATGTCAATTTCACGAGCCGCTACCCTTTTCTAGTACGATAATTTTTGGCCTTAGGTAGAGTATACGTCAAAATGCGACGTTCCGTCATAAGGACGAGTTGCAGCATCAATCCCAGGCCTACCTGGCCGGGGCTTATCATGATCCTTATCATGACAGGCTGACTGGGGCATGATCCATATCTCTGATATCATTGCCACTCAAATGCTGCTACACATACACTCTCTCTCTCTCTCTCTCTCTCTCTCTCTCTCTCTCTCTCTCTCTCTCTCTCTCTCTCTCTCTCTCTCTCTCTCTCTCTCTCTCTCTCTCTCTCTCTCAGACTAATTAAATTATGATGCGATTCAGAGAAATTTGAATGGTCTGTGAGCCGTCTTTTTTTAATTATAAACTAACAAAGAGAATACCTAATGATTGGATATAAATACCCTACAACATCCTTTCACATATGTAACATGAGTGGAGAAATGTACACATGTGGTGCGAGTTGGTTGGTAGTGCAGGTGTGTGGCTCGCAGGAACACTGAAACGAGCACATAAGAGGCTTTTCACCAGAATGATGCCAGTAACACAGATGTTACAATGTTAATTTATATATATAAACCATATGTGAACAATATTAACTAGTTCTATCCATATGAAAATACATTTGTATATATACATCTACTTCTCTCGTATCAGAAGTTGCATGTAATTCATATTTTAAGAATTGTGAGTGGTTATTATAGAATATGTAAATATTATGAATTGATAATCTGGAGCTATAAGTCCATTCAGGGAGACACTCAAATGGTTCAGTTCGACGGGATCGAAAAATATATTTACTTGCAAGTCATTCAAAATCGCCCGTTTTGAGTACATCACTCAAGGCTCATTTAATGTTACGTCTTCAAGCTTAATTCACAATATGCATTATTGATTTTGTCTAAATTTATCAGAATTTCAGTCTTATAGCTCATTTTGTCCGCGGAGACCATTATTTTTAATATTATTTATTTATCTCTCTTTCTCTCACTCCTCTGTCTCTCTGTCTCCGTCTCTCTCTCTCTCTCTCTCTCTCTCTCTCTCTCTCTCTCTCTCTCTCTCTCTCTCTCTCTCCCTTTCTCCCCTCCCCCACCACGTCTATCCCTGTCCCTCTCTCCCCCACCCCTCTCTCTCTCTCTCTCTCTCTCTCTCTCTCTCTCTCTCTCTCTCTCTCTCTCTCTCTCTCTCTCTCTCTCTCTCTCTCTCTCTCTCTCTCTTTGTTTCTTTATTTCTCCCTCTCTCTTTCTCTCCCTGCCATACCTGTACACCTCTACTACCATTCTGTAAAAGACACATGAAACCCCTTTCTTGCTCGTTCACTTAATCAACACAAAACCACCTTCAGCTTCCATGTAGTGATTCGTGTAGCCACCGGATCTTCCACTATGTCCCTGCTGCCTCCGGTGTTCCATCCCCATTGCAAATGAACTTCTTCCCCTTCTCAGAGCTGATCTCTGATACTCTATAACACCAATAACTCCCCAACAATATTCTAGACTATATTGCATGGACCCTCTCTCTCTCTCTCTCTCTCTCTCTCTCTCTCTCTCTCTCTCTCTCTCTCTCTCTCTCTCTCTCTCTCTCTCTCTCTCTCTCTCTCTCTCTCCCTCTCTCTCTCTCTCTCTCTCTCTCTCTCTCTCTCTCTCTCTCTCTCTCTCTCTCTCTCTCTCTCTCTCTCTCTCTCTCTCTCTCTCTCTCTCTCTTTTTCTCCCAAAATCATTGTATACATGCGGGCGCTTCCGGATTTGGGGAAAATAAGTAGAAAATAAACACAAAAAACAAGTGGGTTAAAGAACAGTTATTAGAAAGAAATTAGGTATAACATAACATGGAAATTTGTGAACGAGAACACGTATAATTAACAGGGATTTAGGAGTTATTTTGAAAGGATAGATAAGGTTGGTCATAACACAGGAGGTGGGTCAAGAAGTGGCATGTAATGTGTAAGTGGCACGTAATGCATAAGTGGCATGTAATGCCTAAGTGGAATGTAAAGCCTAAGTTAGAGTCTAGGGCGGTTGTAATTTCGTGTTCGCTCGCGCCCTGGGGTTCATGGGACTGAGTTTCGTGTCCAAGACGAAGGATATTCGTTAGGTTTTATCTGACTGTTGTTGTATTCTATTGACGACGGACCGAGAGATAAAATACGTTGACTGAAAGAATTATTATTATTTGTATTATTCAGTGCAGGAAAAGTGCAGCAAGATAGATCCAGCTGTTGTTGGTGTTGTTGTTAAAGATTTGCTACCTGGAACAAACAGCTCCAAGCAGCACGGGCTATGGTGAGCCCGTAGTCGATATCAGTCGATTATCGTAGTCGATTGTAGTGGTATCATGGAAGATCCAGCTGTGTGAGAATGGTAGGATAAGGAAGGATGTGGATAAGAAAGTTTACTGTGGAAAAGGTCAAGCTATTTTCTGTGCTTCGAGAGGAAGATCTAAATAGAGATTCAATGGGTAGAGCTACGAAACGTCTCAACAATAACTTTTGCTAGTTGTGGCAAACATTGTGTTTAGAAATGGGAATAAATTCTTTGTTTGCCTCTCAGTTACATTTAAAGTCTCTATTAAATAGATACAGAGCATTAATGAGAAGTATTATGGACAAGAATTATATTAATGGATAGAAATAGACATTAATATAGAGATGTATATTCCTATTTTTATATATAAAATATTTGATCAATCTCGTTCGTGGAAACAGCTTCTCATTTATATGAAGAATTACATACAAAAAATTCCCCAAAAATATATTAAACAAAAAATTTAAATTTTTTGTTTAATATAACAACATACAAAAATTATATTAAAATAATATAATTAGAATTAAGTGCTTTCCACATACGACAGTTCTATACTAAATTAATATTTTGTATTAAACCACCTCAGAGAATTTCGAAAAATATATCTGAAGTAGATTTTACTCTGGTGTCCGTGACTTGTTAGGCTCTGGAGTAATTAAGGGGGATTTAATGTTTTATGTGACGAAACACGAATGTTTCTGGTTGATGGGGGAGACTGGCTCTGTGTTCTCTTTGTCTCTAATTCTCTCTCTTTATCTCTAATTCTCACTTTGTCTCTAATTCTCTTTTTGTTTCTAATTTTCTCTCTGTCTCTAATTCTCTCACTTTGTCTCTAATTCTCTCTCTTTGCCTCTTTCTCTCCTTGTCTCTAGCTGTCTCTATTCATCTCCTATCTCTCTCACTCGTTGACAGTCTCTCTTCCTCTCTGTCTGTGTCTCTCTTTACCTTTCTCTCCATCTCCTTCCTCACACATTTTGTCACACAATCGAAGTATATATATATATATATATATATATATATATATATATATATATATATATCTATATATATATATATATATATATATATATATATATATATATATATATATATATATATATATATATATATATATATATTATTTCACATACGAGTGTGTGGGAAGGTACTAAAGGATTAGTTAAGTCTGAGGATCGAGTGAGACAAAGATAAGGGAAACTAACTGAAAGAGAAGGTGAGAAGGAAGAGAAAGAGAACAGGAGGAGAAACTAGGAGTTCTTGCGCAAGCACAGGTAACCCAGAACCTCTGGAGGAACAGTATAGCCACTAGTACAGCCACTAGTACACCCACTAGTACAGCTTATCAACTAGCAACACTTATTTACTGCCATTGGGACGTCTACAGATTTCATGGGTAAATATGAGGATGAGATTTAAATAAGATAAAAATCCCAAGAGGTAAAGGGGAAAGAAAAGAAAAAGGCTAAGATGGCGGAGGAAGGGAAGAGGCAAGGGATGCTAAGATGAAAGAAAGTGATGGAGAGAGAGAGAGAGAGAGAGAGAGAGAGAGAGAGAGAGAGAGAGAGAGAGAGAGAGAGAGAGAAGGAAGGAAATACATTTGCACGTAGAAATATATCCAAGTAGACTACACCATTACAAGCTATAAAAAATGTCTCGCGACATATGTAATGAGACACATGTCATCGAGAGAGAGAGAGAGAGAGAGAGAGAGAGAGAGAGAGAGAGAGAGAGAGAGAGAGAGAGAGAGAGAAAGAGAAACAGACATAATGGGAAAGAGAACTAGAGAGTAAGTGGACAAAAATGTTTGCTGAGGCATTATTATCCAACAATCTCCCATTCCTCTGTCTGTCTGTCTCTCTCTCTCTCTCTCTCTCTCTCTCTCTCTCTCTCTCTCTCTCTCTCTCTCTATCTATCTATCTATCTATCTATCTATCTGTCTATCTATCTATCTCTCTCTCTCTCTCTCTCTCTCTCTCTCTCTCTCTCTCTCTCTCTCTCTCTCTCTCTCTCTCTCTCTCTCTCTCTCTCTCTCTCTCTCTCTCTCCCTCAAACACACTTTTAGCCATACTCACCCGAGCAGAAACAGTCCCTAGACAGGGAAAGTAGCATTAAGACGCAGCAGAATGCGACGTCAGTTCCGGAGGCCATGGTGGGGTAATCTCCCTGGGATTCCTGCCTTCCAGGAATATTTAATCACCTCCAAAAAACAAAAAAAAAAAAGTTCAATTTTCCTTTAATTCCTTGCCATGACGTCAGAGCATCTAGGGATTTTGCTTGGGGTATTGAACTTGGGAGATTGTCTGGATCCTTGATGTTCTATTTGCTCAGATTTTTGCTTTGGGAGGGTATTCTAGCTCTCATTAACTGGGATTTGTTTACTTTTCACTGGGATATGTTTATGTTTCACTGGGATATGTTTACGTTTCACTGGGATATTTCACTGGGATATGTTTGTTTCACTGGGATATGTTTGTTTCACTGGGGCATGTTTCTTTCACTTGGGCATGTTTCTTTCACTGGGATTTGTTTACCGTTTTACTGGGATATGTTTACGTTTCACTGGGATATATTTACCGTTTCACTGGGATATGTTTACCGTTTCATTGGGATATGTTTACGTTTCACTGGGATATGTTTACGTTTCACTGGGATATGTTTACGTTTCACTGGGATATGTTTACGTTTCACTGGGATATTTCACTGGGATATGTTTGTTTCACTGGGATATGTTTGTTTCACTGGGGTATGTTTGTTTCACTGGGATATGTTTGTTTCACTGGGATATGTTTGTTTCACTGGGATATGTTTGTTTCACTGGGGTATGTTTCTTTCACTGGGACATGTTTCTTTAACTGGGATACGCTTATTTATTCCTGGGACATGTCTATTTATTTCTGGGATATATCTTTCACTGGGATATGTTTATATTTCAATGGGATATTTTTACGTTTCACTGGGATATACTTGTCTCTCGCTGGGATGTGTTCTATTGTTCATTGGGATATATTTACTTATTCACAAGAGTGTATCTGTTATTTTTCAGTTGGGATATATTTGATATCCCGTACTGGAAAAGTTTGTTTACGATCACTGGGATATATTTGCTTCCCATCCCTGGGACGTTTTGCCAATCGTTTCCTGGGATTTGGTTAGAGATCACCGGCATTTGTTTGTAATGCCTCATTTGGGATTTAGTTCCTTTGTTAGAAATTTGCTGTAATCCCTCCCTGGTATTTAGCTGGGATTTTCTTCCTCTCGTTCCTCGTGATAAAGAAATACTGAGAGAATCTGCTTTAGCTTTTGTTGATAGCTTATTTATTCATGTATAAACGTGATGTTCTAGCTTTTACGCCGGTTATTCTGGATATATTTAGCTGGGTCATTATTGTACAGGAACACTGGACTGGAACACATAGCTTGGGCCACGTATAATAGTAATAATAATAATATTAGTGCTAATTATTATGCTAGATATGCTGCTAATTAGGCCAGCTATGTTGCCGATTAGGCCAGATATGCGGTAATTTTGTCAGATTAGCTGCGATTCAGCTTGGAATGATATTAATTCATAACGTCTCTCTGTGAACTAATTGTTCACCCACGTTTATATGTTATGTGACCACATTGAGGTGGAACATAAGGAGGTCATTGCTATATATTGAAGTTCCTGCTGTTCACTGTTGGGATATTTAGATTTTTCCTGATATATTAAAAACTGAAAGGTAGTATATATATTCTATGAAAAGTAGTATATGTAATTTTTTTTATCTTACTGGTAAATTTCTTGATATCAAAATTAATATTTTGCAATTAGATACTAAGCTAATGTCACAATATTTTATATAGTTGTTACTAGTTTTCATGAAGTAGTAATTGAATTTATTCAACTTGTTATCAGTTCAACGTATTTTAGAAGTTTTTATTATCTTTTGTTCATCTGATTCCGTTTTAAGGTTTAGCTAATTAAGCTCCTTATTTGCCCTCATATAGTACAGGGTCGTCCGCTTGTAACATTGAACAACAATGAAATATTGTATGTGTTACTTGCAGAGTTCAAAACGTTCCTGATATCATGATGTTAGGTCTATTGTGGAAATTAGCACTCACATCAGCTCATTGGAGGCGAACATTATACTCAAGACGAAGAGATAACTTGGTCGAGGACAACCTTTGAGTGTTAAGTTGTGTTGCCAAGTGCCACTTACGTCTGAGGAATACATCGTCTTATATCACTTCCTTGGTTGGCAAGGTGGTAGTAGTAGAAGCAGTAGAAGAAGCAGGAGTAGTAGAAGTAGCAGCAGTACTAACGACAGTATTGGTAGTACTAGGAATACTATTAGTATAGTTCGAGTACTAGAACTAGTATTTATTGGAGCTGTATCGGTAGTAGTAATAGCAGAATGGATAATTATAGCAGTGTTCCATGTTAGGGTACATTGCTGCTGGAACTCTTCGCCAGAGGGATTTTACATCTTAATCTGTGATGTTTCATCCTTGTCAAGTTACCATCTAACCTTCCTCCAATTCCCTTAACGTCTCGTGTCCGACGTTTCGCCTTCTTCCACGTTTTTGTGTCCCTAGAAGTCTTCCTAAATTATATCTCCGTTTTCACACGATATATTTTTCTTATGACTAAGTCTTGTCCGAATCGTCTTGCGTGATCCATAAGAAGATTTCAATCCATGTCTTTTCTTTAATAATTTCTTGTTGGTGGATTTAATTTTCGGGATCTTAACCTTGTATATCTGCCGAAGGTAGATTTGGGGGGTGGATAGTATGGATTTATCTTATCCTTCTTGGTCCTGTGATGCTTGGATTATAAGCAAGCAACTCCTCGTCTGGGTTCTCAATAGTATCAGCCCACACTGCAAAAGACAAATATGTTATATAAATAGATGGATAGAGATGGTTTTTGTGTCAATTCTAATAGATATCCCCAACGGGTCAATGTGTTTGTTGGTGTGAGAATGTGTGTGTGTGTGTGTGTGTGTGTGTGTGTGTGTGTGTGTGTGTGTGTGTGTGTGTGTGTGTGTGTGTGTGTGTGTGTGTGTGTGTGAATGTAAGAGTGCGCGTGTGTGTATATTTATATGAAAACAGCAGGATAAAATATATGAATGACTTATTTCCCTATATAAATAATTTATATATATAATCAATTAGTGTGGGTGGGTATAAATAAGAAGTGCTACGTTCTGCACTTTTCTGTTTGTGTACTACAAACACTTATTACTTAAAAATCCCATGAGTACTATCCCGGTCCCACGCCATCCC
Organism: Procambarus clarkii; assembly: GCF_040958095.1. NCBI lineage: Eukaryota > Metazoa > Arthropoda > Malacostraca > Decapoda > Cambaridae > Procambarus > Procambarus clarkii. The sequence goes on from NC_091232.1 coordinate 2,874,727, forward strand.
ACTTCTTGACCCAAACCTACTCTATATGTCAAATCTTATATGGTCCGTTCCACAGCACAATGCTTCAAGCAATCGATTCAGGGCTCATGATATGATAAATTTATAAAATAATATATGAATAGAAAATTTTCTTTGCCGTTATTCGTTCTTTCTCTCTCTCTCTCTCTCTCTCTCTCTCTCTCTCTCTCTCATACACACTGGCTTCAAGTCTCTCGTTAATTTCTGGTTCTGAGTAAAACTCAACACAATTATTACTTGTATTTTTTTTCACTGAATTTGTAAATATTAAAATAATTCAAAACAATAACGCAATGAGTGAAATGTAATGGTCAATGGCATTCAGTTTCTGTTAAATGATTTGGCTAATGACTTATTAAATAATTTAACATGAATTATTAATTAATAACAACTTAATTCAGAATATAAAAAATTTATATTCTGTAAAATTAATGCCAGGTTGCGTTAGGAAAAGCCATAATGAAAGAAAAAAAAGTGTTTTCTTTCACCGAAAATTAACACACTGTAAAAAGAAAGAAGCAAGAACAATCTTTATTTTCTCTCTTCAGATCTTCTTTCATTTCAGCGCTAAAGATTCTACTTTTTTGCTATTTTTTTCCTCCCTGGCAGAATTTTCTTCTCTCCCGGCACGTTGCGTTTGTTAATCTGGTAAATGGAGTCAGTTTCGGCTCTTCTCAGCATTTCTCCTTCCGGTCTTAGACGGGGAAAATTGTCGAAAGAGGAAATGGTTTGGCATAGCCTTTTTTTTTTTTAATCGTTCGGGTTGCAACGTCGTTTGTACTGATATATGGTGTGTGTGTGTGTGTGTGTGCGCGTTTGATCAAACGTTTCGACGTTGAATCAACGTCGAAAACGATCCTTAAAAAAAAGATTACTTTGTGTCAACGTCTATAACGTTGACTGAAGGTTTATCAAGCATCTTTTGCCCAGAGAGAACAGAAGAAAGGAAGAGGGAAGGGGAGGGAGGGAGGGAGGGAAAGAGAATGGGAGGGGAGAGAGAGACCGACAGACACTTCGTCCCCGCAAGATAGCCCATCACATTAATCAATACATTAATAAACTTAAGTGCTAAACTAAGTGCAAGTTTCTCAATAAACAGCAATACGATAAGCTATATCATATTGCTATATCATATAAGCTCCAATATACACCTATACTCCCCCACTCTCCCCATCACCCAATACTATGTAATCCCTTTATCTACCTTATATTTTGAACTTTTCCAAAATCCACTCAATTGAACACCATCACTACCCATTCTTTTGAACATCCCTGCCGCTCCAATCCTTAAAACTACCCAACCATATCCCTCACAAGTCGAGACGGTCTCGCTTCATGCAGATCGGCGTTCAATCCCCGACCGTCCAAGTGGTTGGGCACCATTCCTTTCCCCCGTCCAATCCTTAAATCTTTATCCTGATCCCTTCCCAGTGCTAAATAGTCGTAATGGCTTGGCACTTTCCCCCCTTCTAATTCCATCCTTCCTTCTCTAATTTCAATCAATTTCCGCCTATTTCTCTCCCCTTCTTACCAGTCCAATGATATCTCATCCCTACTCTAAAAATCATTTTTTTTGTAGATGAAACTGGGTGAATGGTTACAGACGCACAGTCAGATAGCATTTGAAGACATTTTAATTCAATTTGTTTCAGTTTATTATAAGATTAATGAATATATACATATAGGCCTCTATTCCTTCATTTAAAGTTCCGAGTTATCGTTAAAGATAACTCGAAAGATTTGTTATAGGTTGTTATTTCTTTCATTGCCCTTTTTACTTCAATAAAGCTCTAAATGTATACCCAAACGCAAGTATAATGGATTATACAACTCATGCGGAGAATACAATGCTAAGTGCAGATATAATCGAATTGATACGTCATTGTAGCTGAGTTTGTGTTGTACAGTGATCAACAGAGAGTTATAATACCCAGAACATCTTATTAACACTAATTAATTCCATTTATAGTTGCTTTGACCTCACAGGAACCTCCCCTTAGGCAACAGGTTCGGAGGAAACCGATAATTCTATATTGGTTATGCAAATGGCTGTAGTATAAGTTATTGTGGATAATTCATTGGGAGTGTTTGAAATCGACAATGGGAGATTAGTCATAGTCAAAGTACGCAGCATCAAGTACTCATATCCAATTATAAAGTCCACCTACACTTAAGCGCTGCCACTTGTTAGACCAAAGACATAATGACTAATTTGCATCACCCTTACTATTTCAAACAACCAATCAGAATGCTTTAGCAGAAGGCCTGGTCAGAGACCGGGTCACGGGGAAGTTGATCCCTGGAATCACCACAAGGTAGCCATAAGGTAGATAGTCCCCTCGCCAGGGTAACTGCCTAATCTCTTTATTTTTTTGCACTTTTATGTATTACATGCTATTGTTCATGCCTGTTTGTATTCACTTTCCTTCTGCCTCCGAAGATGCTAAGGAGTACTTCAGCGAAACGTGTCTTTTAGCGTCAAGCATCACGTCCATTAGAAGTATAAAATGAGCGTTGGGTAGTTAATTTTTCATCATCCTTCCAAAGTGAAGAAAAACTTAGACAAAATAGTCAAAATTCGACTTAGAAACCATTTTTTTCTCCGGTCATATTGAGAAACACGCAAATATCTGTAAGAACAACTGCTTCCAAACAGCAGTAACAGCAATAAACTAACAGTAGCATCAGCAACAACGACAGCAACAATAGCATCAAACTCAGCCACAGCCACAGCAGCAGCAGCAGCAGCAGCAGCAGCAGCAGCAGCAGCAAATGCATGTGTGGGTGTGGGGGGCGGGGGTCGTTTAATAACTGATTTAATGTGATAATTTCAAAATACAAATTCTCGACATTACAAAATAATGTTGTATATTCGAGGTGTATTTTATTCAGAACAGCGATAGTTATTTTTAATAATGCAACTCTTTTATTTATTGAGGAATAAGGTCTGATAGGGCGAAGGAGGGGAGGGGGGGGGGTAAGATAGGGGGGGTAGCAGGTTCTGTTATTATTATTAAAACGAAATAACATTCAAAAGGAAAACAAAATATTGTTTTTTCTCCAAGGAATGACATGATCTAGCGTCCGCAAACTATTAAAAAATGTTGCGAGATATTCATTAAGGAACATGTTAAATCATGCCATTTTACCTTCCAATATTTAAAAAGTTATATCATACCCAAGGGTATATGCTCCTCACTCAAACTCAAATATATTTGTCTATAATAGAGAATGTTTGTGTGTCCGAGATTGGAGGGCAAATGCTTGGGGCTAGCCTCACATAACTTTGCAAGACGACACATAGTGGGTATGGGAATGTCACAGGCCAGTCGGGGTTGGCCTCAGTGCACTTTAAGAAATATCGGCCAATAAAGTGATCCCTCGCTAAGATTTTCAAGATCAAGTCGGAAATAAAAGCTGTATTTTCCGTAGACTTATTTCGCAGTTTCAATGCTCATGAGCATTGCGTTTACTCCGTTGACTCAGTTCAATCGTTAGCAGGACAAACTACTTCAGCATTTACGTTTTATAGAAATAATATTTACATGCAGGCTATCAGTGTCAGGTTAAATGAGTGGCTGAAATCAATACAACCAAAACTATCTGTACTGCAACTAGTTATCACTACACTAAAAAAAAAAAATTATGTAAGTGAGGAATAATTTTCTGTTATTAAAAGTCTGGTCTTAAAGCACTTGAAAACTTTTCCTGCAAGATCCACAACAAGGGCCTCATAATAACAATGATAAATATCCTTACCACTGGACAAAATAAAAGGTTTACAGTGCCTTTAGAATGAAATTCATCTCACACAAATATACCCCAACATGATGAATCAGACATTGCAGACAAATTAACATGTAACATAGATGAAGTTGAATTACAGCTAGGTATCCCTATCTCTCTTGTTAAGATTATACTGTTCCAAAACATTCAGGTCCATTAGGAGATAACCTACTGACTCTCAAAGGCCTGAAAATACCTCAAAATACAAAGTTGTGATTTGTTTCGATTCGAAACGTATTTATACAGACAACACTAAACGTCCATAAGACTGTGCAACACAGTGGTGGCCAGGATCAGATTGGGTTACCTGTGGCAGGTGGCTACAAGTGACGGATCTCCCAATCCTGAGCACTACAGGTGCAAACTCTGTGAGTGGGAACTGGATAATAATCTTACACATTACATTATTTAACATGCTATCATCAGACGATTCAGTACCTCCAGGCATGAGGTACCTGGAGCACTGCCAGCACTTTATTACCTCTCGTGTTCTTGAAGATATCCTCATAATGCACCCAAAGTTTGCCAGTGCAGACTACTGATCACATGCCCCCTTATAACCATCCTGTGAGATGGAGAATTTAAAGTATCCGTAGCTAATGACTATAGAATTGAGGCAAAAATGCAAATGTGCCTTAAAATGTTAATAAATAATTAGTTATATTAAATTCTCTGAGAGAGAGAGAGAGAGAGAGAGAGAGAGAGAGAGAGGAGGTGAAAGAGAAGGGAAGGGATGGGGGAGGAGGAAGGGAGAGGGAATATGGGAAGAGGTGGGATAATAGAAGAGAGAGGAGAGGAAAGGATAGAAGGAAAAAGGTGGAGAGGAAGGGGGGAAAGGGGAGATTAGGACAAAAGTGGAGAAGGAAGGAGAGAAAGAGGGAAAGAGAGAAAGGAATATGATAATTATATAGGGAAAGAAAGGTGGTGTTAGGAGGGGAAGGAAGGAGATGGATGAGATGGGATAGAGGGGAAGGAAGAGACGTGATAAAGGAGAGATTTAGAGAGTGAGTGGAAAAGAAAGGAGAGGGAAAAAAGTCAGGAGAGCACCGGGGACGAAGAGGAAGTATGATAGAAAGGTGAAGAAGGGAAAGATAGAAGCAGAATGGGGAAATGAAAAATGGAATAGAGAGGGGGGGGGACAAGGAAAGAGAGAAGGGCCATATTGTGTGAAAGAGAGAAAAAGGAAGAGAAACCCGGCCACACCAAGTCACCCCATCTATTATATAATAAGAATTTACTTCAACAAATATCTCTAATCTTTCCTCTTGCCCAAGGAAAAAACCATGAAGAAAAAAATCAAAATGTTAGCCGGAGTTAGTCAAAATGTTAGTTAGGTAGACATCTACCTAACATGCAGTATTCACCAGTTGTAGAGCACCGAATGAGGCCTCGAAGTCTGGGATAAACTGAGAAAGGCCGGATACATTTCCCGTATCCTGTCGTGAGACCCATTGATTCCAACTTTTGATAAGGCTGCCGGAGTTTAAAACTCTTCACGGGCTTCAAAGAAAATTGTGTCTGCCTATTTGTATGTGTCTCCTGTTAATTTTCAGAAAACATCTAGATGTATTTTAAGTTAACCTTTCAGCAATGCACAGAAAAGCCAGGGAAAGTGCTATTCATTTTCCAACCTTATTCAAGCTCATCTTAAGTGCGTGGGGACTTAAGGTGAGCCTAGAGAATACTTGAGAAATGCTTCGAAATGATTGCATTGATTCACCTATATCAGAGAGAGGTAGGGAGGTAGAGGGAGATTGAGACTTGAGAGAGAGAGAGAAGAGCGAGGGAGGGGAAAAGTGAGAGAGGAGGAACAGTGAATGAGATAGGGGAAACGAATAGGAGAAAACGAAGAAGAAAGCAAAATGGAAGAGAGAGTGCCAGAGATAAAATGAAAGCAGTGGAATGAAGTGAGTCAGTAAAGGCAAAAATGCGGTTTTAGGGGAGTAAAGTGGTGAAAGAGAACAGAAGCGGAAGGGGGAAGAAGTGAATGTAAAGATAAGCAGCGTAAGGAGGATAGAGAATGAAAAAGGGAAAGAGAGACATTTTGAAATAAATAATATAGTGTAATTGTTGAAGGGAGGATCATTGGGAAGTCCTTTTAAGCCGAGAGAGAGAGAGAGAGAGAGAGACGGGGGAAGAAAAAATGGGGTGGATGACCGGAAAGGAAGAGAAATATGAGATAGAGAAAGGTTGAAAAGTGGAAGATAAGAGAGAAATAAATAATTCCGTGCATCTCATTGGATTATTTGTCACGTTCTCCTGGCCGTCTTCTAGGTCCTTACAGTCTTCTATTGTGGTTATCGTCAGATTTATATTGGGATCAGGAAACATTGATGGGAAGGAGTAAGACTACAGACGAGGAGTTACAATAACGTGGCTGAAATATGTTGACCAAACCACACACTAGAAAGTGAAGGGACGACGACGTTTCGGTCCGTTCTAGACCATTCTCAAGTCGATTGTGCTTGTAACATGTCCATCATCACAATCGACTTGAGAATCGTCCAGGACGGACCGAAACGTCGTCGTCCCTTCACTTTCTAGTGTGTGGTCTGGTCAACAAAGAGTTAGACTCTTCTGGCACATAATTTCCAGTACTGAGAACAAAGTACTTCCCGGTACTAATTCCTGTTGAGGCTCGCTTGTAACATGTCCAGACGTTGATACATGTTACCTCTTATGTGGTTCTGTATTTTCCTCAGCTTAGGTACTGCTTAGGTACTTCTTATATAGAGTGAAGATCCTCTGTCTCCAATGTCTGCTTCTCCTGTTTTTGCATCAGTCTCGTGTTGGCTACGGTGTCGACAGGTTTTTGACAGCTTGTGCTTGCTCCCTCCTGTCTGTGATATTATTTTTTTGTCGTTTGATTGTTTTCTTTGTGCCCGTCTAACTGTTTATGTCAGCCAGTAGCTGTTTGCTTGATTATGCCAATGGGTGCCTGTCTGCGCTTAAATTTCTTGTTATTCATTAGCTGCGTCTACCTATATGTGCCAGCCTGTCTAACCCCCGTTGTTTGCTTCTGTCTATCTGTCACCATTTGTTCATTTAAGCAGGTAAAAATCTAGTACATTTACACAATAAAAACCAATAACGCTACATATCGTAACATTGTAAATGCGAATTTTAGTATCAATAAAGCAAACTATATGTTTTAGTGCAGTAAATATAATACGACATTATATATTGTAATAAATATACGTATACTACAATATACTATATCAGTAAATATAATACGACACTGAAACTTTCATATATAACTCCAATTCGACTTGTAGCACTGAAACAAATTCGGTGTATTTCCTTCGTTACAAACGCCCTTAAAACACCCCTAAAGGTTAAAAGTCAATGTCGAGGCCCTCAATCAAGAGAGGGTGTGTAAAACTCCCCTGAAAAGGAGAGGGAGGCAGAACAAATAATAAAAAAGAGAGAGAGGAGGGGAGAGTCAATAACGGGAAAGACTGGAATGTCAAAAGGTAAACACAGGCGCGGAGGGAAAGTTGCAAAAGTCAATCACCAGGCTGGCGGACTCTGGAAAAGAATGGTTAACTTGTAGTAGTCAGACGACGCCCTGTGTGGGAGATTTTTGTCGCGGGGCGGGAGAGAGAGAGGGAAGGGATTTGTCCCTCTCACTTTCGCCTTTCTATTCCCTATTTTTTCCCCCTATCTGTCCCCTTATCTCCCTCTTTCTCCCTCTCTCTCTCTCTCTCTCTCTCTCTCTCTCTCTCTCTCTCTCTCTCTCTCTCTCTCTCTCTCTCTCTCTCTCTCTCTCTCTCTCTCTCTGGTACTTTATTAATTATTCTAATATTTAAAAGTCGATGTTTGAATTGGTAATTTTATAAGTTTATATTGTTCAAGAAGTTATATATAAGGAATGAGGTGAGGGTGATGGGCAAGGCGCTAGGTCATCCAAGAGGACGATACATTCTCAAGCTCCACTGCCATAGCAGTCTGACCTTTTAATTGAACGTCGTATATTGACGTATACTCTATCTAAGGCCAAAAATGTTTGTACTAGAAAATGGTAGTGGCTCGCGAAATTGACATAGTGTCCCGTTTTCTCTTTTGGGTCCTCTGGTGGGTGAGGAGAAGGGCACTTTAGTAGACAGTTAATTGACTTTGGCAAATCTTAGGTGGACGGGCTGACCAGAGATCTTGCCACAGACCTTACCTCTGATCCAGCCACTCAGTGACCTACTGAGTGACCCACAGATCAATCAGAATCACGCAACAATATTTTAACTCTTCCTGGTCGCTCAAGAACTAAACCATAAGGTTCAAACACTTCCTACACGCTTAAACACCCGAGAGATGACCCCCAGGTACCTGCATGACAGGGTGTTTACACTTCAAGGCTAACCAAAGATCCCATCGTAAATCCCGGCCTAAGATATCTCCAAGTCTTTCCCACTGGCTCAAGACACACTCAGCACACTAACAGATCCTGTCACAAGCCCTGGAGACTACATCGGATGGCAAAAGAATTAGTACCAAAATCTTCGCGAATCGGTTCTCTGTGCTTCTCGATTCACATTGGAGATTCTCACCTCGTTGGCTGGCAGAGAGACGGTCCAAGAAAGATTTATCTCTCTATCACTATATCTTCCCAGAGGAGGCCTCGACAGGCGGGGAGAAACATCTGGTCATGGCTATCTTTGTCCTTGTTTTACCTCTGTCTTCCTACTTGTATGTGATCTTGTATGTGATTTACCTTCCTGAATGTGAGCTTGCTTTATAACTCTTCATTTCTAGGGTTGTGGGGTTTTGTGTATACTCCGGTATTTAGGCTTGAAGGGTTTGAGTTTAGTCCTGAGACTCTGCTTTTCACGCTGTCGGTTTTCTAATGCAATGATTCCCCGACTTACAAGTCTTGTTACAAGCTCACTTCCTTCATCCCTAATGCACGTAGTTTGAGGCCCGTCTTGGAGGAAATTTTTGTCCTTTTTTTTTTAAGTTTTTTCTAGTTAATCTTGAAGACTGACCTGACGTAGGTAGAGAATTATGACCTGAATGATTTTTAACCCTGTCGTAGCTCAGTCGATTAAGGCAGTGTCTGGGATGCTCCCGGACGCAGGTTCGAATCCTCGTCACGGCCCTTGTGGATTTGTTCATCTGAATGATTCCATATAGTGTATTCCGATCTCATTGTTCAATGTGCATGTGCCTCTTGTGTAAGACTTGTGTTATATATAGTTTTCACTATTTTCCCTGTAATTAATGATCGAAGGTTGTTCCCCTTTAATTGTGAACTGTAAAGTCGGCTCCCTGTCTCATGTCCTTATTCTCACCGCCATACACTTTTCTGTACTAAATTCGAAGAATTATTTCTCAATGTGTGAAACCTGTCTTTGTCGCCTTGGTTCATTCTCCTACCTGCTCTAGCACTCAGTACACTCTAATGTCGGCGCTATCGAACACAGCTCCAAAATTCCGAATCACTAGTGAAATACATTACAAAATAGACACTGCTTCGGATAACTAGTATAAGTTTCGATAAGTTGAGCGTCATACGCACGTGTTACTCTAAATTATTTACAATTTGATAACTGGCAAATGAGATTAGTTTGAGTCTATAGTCTTCGGTCTCGGCTCTGCTCACTGATTTAGCTCTTCAATGATTTTGTGATTTTTTGATATTTCATCAAAAATTGATATTGATGACTTTACCTTCATGGTTAAGTCATCTTCATCGTTGACAGGAGTCAAGGACAGAACAGATCCTAGGATAGAACCTTGAGGGATACCGCTGGCTGTCCCATCTGCACTATCCTCCTCCCCTCTCACTCTGGCTCTGTTAGCAGTTCTTTGATTTTTTTACGTTTGTACCGTTCTATGCTAAGGGCTTCTATGTCGTCTAGACAAGTGCAGTCTTAACATTCTTCTCCATCTTGTCTAAGTTTTCATAAACTCATTGAACTGCTGCAGGTTCCTTACACGTTATTTCCCTTCATTACTGCACTGTTCCTGTTTGTTAACAATGTATAATTCTAACCACAATATTCCACAAACCATTCTCTGATTTTTCTCAAGCATTTTGCGTGATAGCATGATGGTGATATTAGTCTGCAATTCAGCACATTTCTCCTTGACCTCTTGAGCATTAGTATCACGTTACCGGTCTAATTATTGGACACCTCACCCCTCTCCAGTGATACATTACATGTTAGTGTCAAAGGTATATAGTCTCTTATTCTCGTGTGGTCCAATATTATGTGCATTAGTCTCCAGTTTTGTTCCCTTTGTCTTTCAGTTCCTCACATAATTTAACACCAAGTCACCGTGGTTACTGGTCAGTAGACGTGAGATCGATGGATTGTGTCAAACGTGGTTTTACAAAATATATGTTTATATTATATATTATATTATTTTGTTTTTATCCTAGGCAAAGATGCCTGTTTATTTGTTCTTCAAGTGTTCTCTGACGTTATTTTGGTGGAGTTCCTTGCCATAGTTTCTAATTATTAAACTCATCAATATTTGGATGCAGCGTTTGTGTGTTTATGTGTGTGTTTGTGTGTGTGTGTGTGTGTGTGTGTGTATGTGTGTATGTGTGTATGTGTGTGTGTGTGTGTGTGTGTGTGTGTGTGTGTGTGTGTGTGTGTGTGTGTGTGTGTGTGTGTGTGTGTGTGTGTGAGAAAGACTGCATGAACACGCAAGCCATAGATCACTAAAAACTCTATTTAACCCGGACAGGATTCGAACCCATGCCGTCCAGAATCATCCCTAAACGTACACAGTACCGTTACCATCGCACCAATGTCCACCGGCCTGGACATATAAAATTGTAAATATTTATAAATGGATATGTCTGTCTGTCTGTCTGTTCGAATTTGGAGATCAGACGTTTGGAGTTGGCTTCACCCAATTTTCCCCAGTAATTGCTGTAGGTGTGCGAACAGCCCGAGAGAATCATAAAAAAAGGTGCTATTTAACATTTTTTGTATCAGTGTTTACCCCTTTTCAATGAATCTTGCAATACCTTATAAAATGGACAAGGAATAAATGTTTTTTTTAAACACTATGCACTCATATCCTCAAAATTCTAACAAACAAAAAATTTTCATAATTTTCCTTTACTTAGCTATAATTCATTGGTGAGGTGTGGGAGGCTGGGAGGGGCAGGGGCGGGGAGAGATGATGTAATGGGCAGGGGAGGAGGACCAAGAGAATAGGGATGAGGGGTTCAAGGGGAAGAGGGGATGAATGGGGAGGTTGAGAGGGGAGGAATATGGGGCTAAGAGGAGAGAGAGACTATACTATCCAAATCACCAGTGAGTCCCCCCATTGTGCAATATATATATATATTGTGTTGAAAACTGGCAATTGCACGGATTTTATAAAATATAGAGACCTTGAGCACCACTACAATTTTGTCCCCATTGCCTCAGAGACACTTGGTGCCTGGGGTAAAAGTGATGCTAGCTTTTTGAAGGAGTTGGGGTCTAAGCTAATCGAAACAACTAGAGACCCTAGAGCTGCCAGTTTTCTTTTTCAGCGCCTTAGTGTGGCAATCCAGAGAGGAAATGCTCAATGCATCCATGGTTCCTGCCCACCATCTGAGGAACTGGAGGAGCTATTCAACTTGTGACAAGCAGCCTTGTACCCTGCATGTAATCAATATTGTAATTTTTTTTTGTGTATTGTCATTTTCAAATAAATTTAGATAAATATACACACATACCAAAAGAATAGGGGTGGTAGGAAAAGAAAATATTAAAGTGTTCAGTGAGGATCCACAAGGTCTTCTCTGAGGCTATGGGTCCCTACACTTGTACCAGAGGTGGTACCCCTTCTAGTAATATATATATATATATATATATATATATATATATATATATATATATATATATATTTATATATATATATATATATATATATATATATATATATATATATATATATATATATGCGGAAAATCCACAGAGAAATATGAAATGAGGTGAACGTTTTGGCTTGTTAAAGCCTTTGGACAAAGGCTTTAACAAGCCGAAACGTTCACCTCATTTCATATTTCTCTGTGGATTTTCCGCATAAATGATCAGTGTTTTGTGTATATATATATATATATATATATATATACATATATATATATATATACTTAATGTGACCCATCGCCGCTTTTAGTAATTGGCATATTTTCGATATAAAAATTCGGAATTTCAAACTGCGAATACGTGCAGAGAGCCAGAATTTGGCTCCAAAATATGGTTCAGGTATTGGATTTGGGATGTTTGGGATATTTGGAAAACTGCAGGGGGGTTTGGGCAAAATGTGACCCGCTTTTAGTAATTGGCATATTTTCTGTATAAAAAGTTGGAATTTCAAACTGCGAATACGTGCAGAGAGCCAGAATTTGGCTCCAACATATGACTCAGGTATCGGATTTGGGATGTTTGGGATATTTTGAAAACTGCAGGGGGGTTTGGGCAAAATGTGACCCACCGCCGCTTTCAGTAATTGGCATATTTTCGGTATAAAAAGTTAGAATTTCAAACTGCGAATACGTGCAGAGAGCCATAATTTGACTCCAAAATATGGCCTTGGTATCGGATTTGGGATGTTTGGGATATTTTGAAAACTGCAGGGGGATTTGGGCAAAATGTGACCCACTGCTGCTTTCAGTAATTGGCATATTTTCGATATAAAAAGTAGGAATTTCAAACTGCGAATACATGCAGAGAGCCAGAATTTGGCTCCAAAATATGGCTCAGGTATCGGATTTGGGATGTTTGGGATATTTTGAAAACTGCAGGGGGGTTTGGGCAAAATGTGACCCACCACTGCTTTCAGTAATTGGCATATTTTCGACATAAAAAGTCGGAATTTCAAACTGCGAATACGTGCAGAATTTGGCTCTAATTCAAATTATCTAATCACTATTTCTTCCACGCTATACAACATATTATATGTTTCTTATCCGAAAATATATGATTCACTTGAGAAAAACAACTAACAGCGCCTTGTTTTACTGCAGAAAACAAACAAGAGAGCAATGTTTTACCTCAGAAAACAAACATAAGCGAAGTGTTTTACTTAAGAATCAAACAAAAGCCCAATGTTGCCCTAACAAACGCCCTCCATAAACCCCTTTAAAAGAAAAACAACCCCTCCTCCCCCCCTTCTGGGCCACATAAACAAGGATCGGATGGGGGAAAATAAAACACGCCGTTTGGATTCTTATCTAAACGCAAAATCCATAAGGAAAACACATAGCCTTTATAAATATTGGCTGCTAGGCCATAAACCAATATATTCCTTCAGATCCGGCAGGAGACGGCGGAGCTGCGACGCCCGACACCAGATGGATGTGAACGACACCTTGCTAAAACTAATTATGCTCCCTTAAAACTGGCTCTCTGGTGATGACCCATCGAGGTGGTGGTGGTGGTGGTTGTTGTTGCTCTTGTGGGGGAGTGGTTGGTAGTGGTGGGTGGTTGTTGTGGTGGGCGGTGGATGAGAATCAGAAAGAAAGGGTCAGAGCGTCTCTCACCCTGATGTGCCTGTTCACCTAGCAATAAATACGTACCTGTGAGTTAGACAGCTGCTATGGGCTGCTTCTTGGGGATTTGTGTGTGTGTGTGTGTGTGTGTGTGTTGGGGGTCTCGCTGTTGAGTGGACAGCGCTCGGGGGTCGTAGTCCGAATGGCCTGGGTTCGATTACCTTCGGAGGCGGAAACAAATGGGCAGAGTTTCTTTCATCCTGATGCACCTGTTCACTTAGCATTATGAAGTGTTTAAACACTAGCAAACACTAGAACACGACATTAAGAAACCTGAAACAGGATCTGTCACTGCAATCTACACAGTGTGTGTCAGATCAGTACTGAAGTACGCAGCACTGGCCTGGAACCCGCATTTTGTGTAGCATGAAACCCAAATTTAAAAATCACTAAGGTTAACAACAAGATTAGTGTCAGAGCCAAGAGGGCTCTCTTAGGTATAGGTCAGATATAGGTATGACCTATGTGGGTATAGGTCAGGGGAATTAAAACTCACAAGTCTGAAGGAGAGAAGAAAGAGGGAAGACATGATCGTAACATACAGGATACTGAAAGAAATTCACAATGTGTACATGGAAAACCCTTTGAAGTGAGAGTAAGCAGGACGAGAGGACGTCTAGAAGAGCTGGAAATGTAAATGAGTCGAGGAAATGTAAGGAAATAAGCCTATCCCCGTACTGATGATCAGCAAGTGATCACCTTAAAAGAGGTTGTGGAAGCCACCTCTATCAAGAAATGTAAAGCCAGATTCGACAAACAATTTCAACGGCAGAACAGTTAAATTATAACCCAACAGATACAATTAACACGGCTAGTATAGGCAGGGCATAAAGAACTAGTCCACATTTCCCTATAGACACTAATAGATAAGTACAAACATTCAATAACACACACACATACACACACTCAGGTGGAAACTGAGTGCCCAAATGAGCCACAGAGATATTAGAAAGAACTCTTTTAGTGTCAGAGTGGTTGACAAATGGAATGACAAATGATGTAGTGGAGGCTGACTCCATACACAGTTTCAAGTGTACATATGATAGAGCCCAATAGGCTCAGGAATCGGTACACCTGTTGATTGACGGTTGAGAGGCGGGACCAAAGAGCCAGAGCTCAACCCCCGCAAACACAACTAGGTGAATACACAATTATATCAACATACAAAATAATATAAATTGTTTCAAATATTGATACAAACATTGAAGATATATAAATAAAAAAAATACACATATTATTAAAATACTTATACACATAACAAACGATGAAATAAAAATATTTTAAGCTCAAGCCATCATCCCCAAAAGCCACATAAAATACCACACCCAATTTTAGATATCTGATTTAAGAAACCCGATGCGAACGAGGCCGGTCCAGAGTAAACATACATACACACTCTCACAAATTTTCTCTGTATTGACTCTTGCGGGGAACCTGACGCCGTTTTCCGATATTCCTGTCGCAGGTAATGAATACAAATAGAAAACAGATCCCAGGAATATTCCTGGACCAGCGATAGATATCCGGCTGCAATAAAACTTAGATAGATAGGAGATATTACTCCTATCCCTCCCCCCCAGCCTATCCTCTGAGGTGTTAATATTCCTCGATGCGGTGAAGAGGGAGATTGGAGGGTATGGGGGGGGGGGAGAGTGGAAAGGGTAGAGGACAGAGTGGAGAGTTGACAGAGCAAGGAACAAGAAGTTGAAGTGGAAGCAGGATTTAAGTACGGTAGAAAAAGTTAGCTGTTAAATATCACAAGTAATCAAATCAAAGTGTCAGTGGTAAGCAATGAGGTATATACCTATATATATGAGGTATGAGCTATATATATGAGGTATGAGCTATATATGAGCTATATATATGAGGTATGATCTATATATCAGGTACCTATAATGAGGTAGACAGGGTCGAAAGTGGCGAAGTGGAAGACTGGACTAGACATGTAGAAAGCGCTTAAAAAGTAAAAAAAATAAGTAAAAAAAAATAAAGTGAATAAAAGTGTTAGTGTGAGCCTATTATTAAAACCTTTGTCCAGTCTTTCATCACTGAGCCTCAGGGACCCTGAGTCATATCCACTCACACATAATTAAACACGTTTAATTCAACTGAATTATTCCTCATAAAGCAATACAGTAAAAAAAAAATTAAAGAGCTATAAAATGTATATACATAAAGTTCTCGATAACAGTCAAATTATAAAGATGTATAACACCAACTATAAAATTAATATTGAGTGAAGGAAAAAAAGATTTTCAATTAGCAAAGACAAAAACAAAAAATTAATATTTTAGCAAAAAGAATATATTTGACAGCGATTCCTCGAATAATATTTTTAGGCACAACTAATTTGATAAAAGATGGGGAGATACTGACACGAAAAATAAATAAATAGATAAATAAATAAATAAATAAATAATTTAATAAATACGATACCATACAAAGTTGATAGAAATTTGTTTTCGCAAATAATAAGGATTTTTGACGTGTGCAATTGGGAAGATTGCGTGAGTTGCGTGCGGGTGAAACACGCACACATATATATGTACATGTGTTTGACCTCGACCTCCAAGTGTTTATGAAGATCTGAATATAAGTACATAACAATTTAGATCAACCACCCTATTTACAAACCAGTTTTTTTTCTCAGGTCATTCTTGAGTCTAAACTTTTCTATACATATCGATTTATATCCATTGTTGTGCGTGTTATTTTGGGCTTATAAATGATTGATTGATGAAGATTAAGCCACCCAAAAGGTGGCACGGGCATGAATAGCCCGTAAGTGGTGGCCCCTTTTGAGCCATTACCAGTATCAAGAGCTGATACTGGAGATCTGTGGAGGTGCGACTGCACCCTGCGTGACGGGAGATGTCTCCCATGTGCTGATCAATTTGAAACCATATGTATATACTCCGTTGTTATCTGGGGATAGGCTGCAGCTCTTGGATTCCGCCTTACTCTGTATGCCCCGACTATCTGGGCTCATTATGGTGTCTGTGTCACTTCACTTGCTAGTTCAGTCTATTTGTTCCCTTCT
This sequence comes from Procambarus clarkii, assembly GCF_040958095.1. Lineage (NCBI taxonomy): Eukaryota > Metazoa > Arthropoda > Malacostraca > Decapoda > Cambaridae > Procambarus > Procambarus clarkii. The sequence continues at coordinate 2,891,067 of NC_091232.1, forward strand.
CTGACTCTGGAACAGCAAATTCCCGTTATTTCTGTTGCTCATTAGGGTACTTATAGGGTCTACATAAGTCCCCTTGCTCATATTTTTACAATGTTTCACATACTGCCCTTACACACCCTATTAATGTCCATGAATATTTGGGAGGTCGTGATCATGTCTTCGCTGTTACGTCTGTCTTCTATATTTTCGCTTACTTTGTTTTGTGCTTGACGAAATATGGGCACCATGATGGCGGCAAATGTTCTAAAACGTGTTTGGTTTCTGTACTGTATTTAATCCAATAAGTTGGATGCTGTGATGTTAAAGAGAAAGTTATAAACATTATACAAGTAAACTCACGAACTTTGATACGTTGGTTAGAAAAATATACACTTTTTCGTTTATGTTTTTCGAAAAGTTTGAGAAATGGTATAGTTTGTTTAGATTTAGAATTACTAACTGTTCAAAGCTCTGCAAGAATACCTTCGCTGTGTCCGACATGGGACATTTACCATTTGCTGGGACCATGTTAAGTTTACTGTTGAATAGTTTATCGGTTTTTGTGGCGGTTGTTAATGGAAGAAGTTTAGGGGTCACTCTCGACCCTCTCGCAAATCATGATTTAATCTGAAAATTTGAGTAAAAGTTTTAAGATCTGTTTGTCATTGTCGTTATCTTATCTTCAGAGAAGTTTGGCCCAGATCAGAGTATTTTTTTTTAACATAGAATTCCCATTGTTATAGAACTCCCCCATTGTTTTCGGCCTATTTATCCCTGAATGAGTGAACATGCATTTTTTAGAATGTTGACTGCTGAGTATTGTTGAATAACTGGTAAATATATACTCCATACATCAACCGATAGACTTTGTGACGGTAACGCGTTGGTGTTCGGCTGTTTAAGGCTAGGGGTATGGCCTCGTCACATAGTTATTAAAAAAAAAATAGAAAAACTGGAACTTCGTCTGTGGTAAGGTAAGGAGAAGACACACAAAACACAAGTAAACTTTAACAATGAAATTTTAATTACGTTAAATAAATCAAAACATGAAAATAATGCACAAACAAATTCTTATAATAAAATCAATGAATCAAAATAATAAGAATACTTAAATGACAAAATGAAAAGTTACGTTAAGGCAAAATAACAAGTGCAATACAAAAGGTAAGTGGGAGGTGCTGGAATATTGGCTTAAAGCCACCACCTCTCTCAGTACACGCTAACGTCTAGCTGGGAGGAGTGCTGGCTACGAAAGCACGGAACATTCTGAGGACTGATGTTGGGGCGACCCCAGACATCAGGTAGTATTGGGGGGCGAGTGCAGGTGCAGCCAGACCGGCGACCAATCAGCGGAGTCGTAGCGATCAACGGGTAGTTTGGTGGTTGGAGTTCGAACAGGTGGCTGGCTGTATACGTTTCTGCTCACCCTGGCAAGCCTTGCTGGTGGTGTTGTCGTTGTTGGACATTTCTTCCATAGTCTTTTTATATAATTGTGAAGACGTAATTTTGGAGGGAAGAGCAGGCTCAATCTCTTGAAGGAGATTATCGTCACAACTCTCCCCCGAAGCCTGCGGTTCTGGAAGAAGTACGTCGTTATGTGGTGGAGTAATGGATGGAGTTGCTTCTACTTCATAAACTCTGGAGAGGGCATCGGCTATGGTGTTGTCAGAACCCTTGATATAGCGGATCTCCAGGTTGAAGTCTTGTAAATACAGAGCCCATCGTAGAAGACGCTGGTTGGTGAATTGGGCTTGATGTAGGAAGCGGAGAGGGTTGTGGTCTGAGAAGATGGTGGTAGACCTGGCGCCTTGTAGGTACGGAGCGAAGTGTTGGAGGTTCAGGACGATGGATAGTAGCTCCTTTTCAATAGTGCTGTAGTTCCTCTGGTGTGGTTTCAGTTTGTAGCTGTAGTAGCTGACAGGTAGAACCTCCTCGCCTCGTAGTTGCATCAGGACACCACCAACGCCGGTACCACTGGCGTCGACATGAAGGACGAAAGGCTTGGTGATATCTGGAGAGGCGAGAATGGGGTTAGAACAGAGGAGGAATTTGAGTTGTTCAAAAGCAACGGTTTGCTGCATGGTCCAATTATACCGTTGCTTGGGACTGGTTAATAGAATTAGAGGTGTGGCGACTGTACTGAAATTCCTCACAAACCTACGGTAGTAAGAGGCAAGACCAAGGAAGCGCAGGAGCTGCTTCCTGGTGGTAGGCTGTGGATACTGTAGGATGGCTTGAGTGTGTGAGTCTAACGGAGCTATGCTGCCACTCCCAATAACATGACCCAGATAACGCACTTTACCTTTCGCGAAAGTGGACTTGCCCAGGTTGATGGTGAGGCCGGCTGTCAGGAGCTTGGAGAACAGACGTCGCAGCTGGAGCAGATGTTCACTCCAGGAGTTGGAGGCTACGACGATATCGTCCAGGTAGGCGTATGTGTTATCCAAGCCCTGGATGACACGGTTGACAGCTCTTTGAAAGGTGGCCGGGGCATTACATAGTCCGAAAGGAAGGCGTTCATATCTGAAAAGTCCAAAAGGAGTGATGAAGGCAGATATTTCTTTAGCGCGCTCCGTTAGACACACTTGATAGTACCCCTTAAGCAAGTCCACTTGGGACAAGTACTGGGCACTACCAATGGCATCAAGGATGTCATCTATCCTTGGCAAAGGGTAAGCATCCTTGACAGTGACAGAGTTCAGTTTTCGATAGTCAGTGCACAACCGCACCTTACCTTGGGGTTTGGGCACCAAGATACAAGGCGAGGCCCAGGGGGACTCACAAGGTGTAGCCAGTCCATGGTCCAAGAGGTACTGCACCTCAGCACGCATGACTTCCTTCTTGCTCGGGCTGATTCGGTAGAAGGGTTGACGAATCGGCCGGGTGTCGGGGAGCAGTTGGATGTCGTGCTGGGTAACATTACACTCTTGGGGATCATCTCTGAACAACTCTTGATGTTCTCTGAAGATCTTGACGAGAGGTGCACTATGATTATCCTGAAAGTATTTGGGAAGATCATTAAGGATTTCGGAATTAGAAAGCGCTGACTCCTTGTCAGTGCTTTCGGGAGAAGAAGCTGGGAAGGTCTCACTGTGGATGTAGGGTTCTGTGAATGTGGAATAGTTAGTCAAGACAGTGGGAGGAGTACCATTATATTGCTTCAGGAGGTTGACGTGGCACAGCTGGGTCTTCCGCCGCCTATCTGGAGTCTCTATCACATAATTATTATTATTCCTGCACTCTTTGACGCAGTAGGGTCCTGAAAATCTGTTTTGTAAAGGTGAACCTGGGATAGGGAAATAAGCAAGGACGAAGTCTCCCGGCTTGAATTTTCTTACTTTGCTGGTCTGGTCGTAATGAGTCTTCATTCTCACCTGGGCTTTCAATAGATTATCATGGGCAAAGCGGTGGACTCTCTCTAGAATGTGTTGAAGGTTTTGAAGAAACTGGGGCACATTCTGATGCTCACTGAAGGTGACATCTCTGAGAGAGTCTTTGAAAGCCTTAAGGGGAGTACGGCACTTACGGCCGTAGAGCATCTCATAAGGAGATACTCCTAGGGACTCATTGGGGAGACTTCTGAAAATACACATTATTAGGTCAATCTGCTTATCCCAATCCTTTGAGGTTTCACTGCAAAACTTTTTCAAGAGTGCTTTGATGGTCTGATGACTACGTTCAAGAGAACCCTGTGAAGCAGGATGATAGGGGCTGGACAATACCTGTTTGATGTTGAACTCCTCCAGTGTCCTTTTGAAGAGATCACTGGTGAAGTTGGTGCCACAGTCACTTTGAATCTCCCTGGGAAATCCGTATTGAGTAAAGATCTTCAATAGATGTTTGATAACCGTAGCAGCCGTGATGTTCTTCACTGGAACTGCTATGGGAAATCTGGTGGTAGGACACAGGATGGTTAGGATGTAGGCGTTACCTGAACTGGTCCGAGGTAAAGGACCAACACAGTCTATTATGAGTCTGTGGAAAGGTTCCGCAGGCACCTGTATGGGAATCAGTGGTGCTCTGGGAATGGAGACGTTCGGTTTGCCTGCCATCTGACATGTATGGCACTGTTTTACGTACTGTTTGACGTTGTTTACCATACCTGGCCAGTAGTAGTCTTGACGAATCCCATGGTAAGTCTTGTTGAAGCCGTAGTGGGAGAATGCTCCATGGGCCAGGTGTAGAATAGTGGGCCGCAGGCTGGTGGGAATCACAAGTTGTTCGGTGTTGGCCCAATCGTCCTCCTCCTTCAGTTTACTGGGTCTATATCTGCGGTAGAGTAAGTCGTTCTCTAGGAAGAACCCAGGAATACTGTCGGGTTGAGTCTCAGCCTGGAAAAACAATGGTGTTAAAGTAAGATCTTCCCTCTGCAACTTACGGAACTCCAACTTGGTCAGATGCGGGGGTAGTTTCTGAGGGTCTTGAGGGACAGCGGTAGCAGTAGAGTCAGCTGGCTGTGGACGTGCGGCTTGTGCACGGGTGGTCACGAGAACCGGAGGAGAAACTTCATCACTCTCTTGAACCTCTGCTGGAACATACTCAAGAATAGGGTTACTTGGCACAGAGTTACACACCTGGGGTTTGTCCATGACGATCAGGTTGGTCGGTTGCAGGTCTTCTGCCAAGTCGTTGCCTAGGAGAAGTTGCACTCCAGGCATGGGAAAAGGCTTTTCCCTGACGGCGACTTGGACTTCCCCGTTCACGTAGGGACAATCCAGGTGGACTCTGGCGAGAGGGTATGGAGTGGTAGCAGTGAGGTCAGTGATGAAGACGGTTTCTCCGGTGTAGACGATGTTGGGCACAGCCGACTTCAAGATGATCGATTGTAGAGCCGCTGTGTCCCTCAAGATCTTCAATTTGAAACGTCCCTCCGGATTTGAACCGTTGGCAGAGACAGTTCCAGTATACAGGTGGTTACTGAAAAGAGAAAGATCATTAACATCAACACCAACATTCATCACAGGCTTACCGGACTTAGGAGGAGTTGGTTTGGGTCGTTGTTGGTCAGTGGTTCCCTTGTATTGGGACTTACCACACTTGTCTATGGTATGTCCATAGAGTCTACAATATTTGCAGTACAGTTGTGAACCAGCTTGATCGGGGCTCACCTTCTCGTAACTGTACCACGACTTCTTACTGGAGGATGGTTCAGGTGTCAGCCGGTGGATGAGGCTGTAAGTGTCAGCCGACTTAGCACACTTCAGGTAGTCGGTTTCTTCTTTATCTGCTAAGTAGAGGCGGACAGGAGGCGGCACACGTCTCAAGAATTCTTCAACAAGCATCAGGTTGACGAGTTCTGTAAAAGTAGAGACATGTGCTGCTTCCAGCCATTTCATGAAATACCTCCGTTTCGTGTTAGCAAACTCGAGGAAGGTAGTGGTACTTGCCTTCAGGTGGTCACGGAATTTCCTTCTATAACTTTCAGTAGAGAGGAGGTAGGCGTCCAACACTGCTTGTTTCAGAGTGTAGTAGTCATTCTCAGACGCCAAAGTACTGAGTGTGACTGCAGCTCTACCTGTAAGATGGACTCTGAGAAGTGTGGCCCATTGGTCGACAGGCCAATTGAGTTGATTAGCAAGGGTTTCAAAGGTGGTAAAGAACACATCAACTTCTGCTTCTACAAAGGATGGCATTAACTTACTTGCATGTGATATATTAAAACTGACGGGAAGATTGGCAGTAGCTTGCTGGCGTTGAGCGAGGTGTGAAGTTTCCAACGTGTATTCCCGTTGACGACACTCAAGAGCCAGAGTCGCTTGTTGCTTGTCATGTTCGCGTTGAATCTCCAACTCGCGTTGTTTGGTTTCAAGCTGTACTCGTTCCCGCTCACGGAGCATTGCAAACTCACGTTCCTTGAGGGCGATTTCTTCCCTTCTTAAGGCAGCCTCATGTTCTTGTTCTTCCCTTCGTATGGCAGCTGCTTCCCTTTGCTGTTCGCGGGCTTCCCTTTGCTGCTCACGTTCAATCTTGGCCAGCTCTAGTTTGAGTTTCAGCGTTGCCAAATCAGTTTTATCTGCAATATAGTAAGTTTCATGAGTTTCAGAGTCTATCTTACCTTGCTCTAAATAGTAATCCAGCAACAGGTTGTGTAGGTCATTTTTGTTGGCTTGATAAGGAACTTCTAGTTGATACTCATGTGCAAGAGTTTGTAGTTCAGTCCTCTTGGCACGACTCAAAGTCCCTATTTCACCTGCTGGATTTGCACGGAAAGTTTGGAGACGAAACATGGTGAAATTAGCAAATAAAGGTACACGAATGTTCAATAATGAAATGTCAGAAACAGGACAACGTGGCAACTGGTACCTATCCTGTGTGATCTTTAACAATTAACGTTAAGTGAAAGATATTAAACGGTTAAATTAAAGCAAGGGCGCAGGAAATCTTGTACCCGGTACTCATGTAAGAGAATAAGGGCAAGAAAATCCTACTAACAAATGAAACAAAGTTTCGAAAACAAATGAAACAGTTAAATGCTTCAAAAGTAAAATTGGTAGTCCAAGGATGTAGGCATACCTTGCCAAGTCTCTATTGGACATAAAGCAAGTTTTTCCCACTGAATTTAATATGATACTTACAGAATTAGCGAACTTTTGTGCTCTGAAAAAATAAGCTAATTCCCTACCGTTGTATGTATCATCATCTCTGACTGACGTGTAGGGGTGCGAGGTGTCAACTGGTGACGAGAACTGCTGCTGAGGTCCCAATTCAGCAACTAAAGTTCGAGCTAGAGGAACTATGGCCCTCTTTGTCCTCCTACAGTCAGATTGCAGAAGATTGGGTACTCTTGACCCGGGGCAGACCACAGTACCAGGGTACCAATATGATGATCTGTCAGAATGAGAAATATTCAAGGGACATAGATGGTAAATACGAGTAATAACATGGAGGGAGAGATGACCAATTAAGAGTATGACTGAGGCCTACAGTCACCACGTAATCCAAAGTTGTCTCACCTTCACTATATGTTACTCTCGTAATGCACAATACACCGCACCTTATAAAAAATGAAATTGAATGAAAAATAGTAAAGCTACGTTAACAAAGTTAAATACGCTTACCATAAATTACCACTTGGCACCAGTACCTGAGTGAAGCTCCTAGGACAGGCCCCCATATAACTTGTGACGGTAACGCGTTGGTGTTCGGCTGTTTAAGGCTAGGGGTATGGCCTCGTCACATAGTTATTAAAAAAAAAATAGAAAAACTGGAACTTCGTCTGTGGTAAGGTAAGGAGAAGACACACAAAACACAAGTAAACTTTAACAATGAAATTTTAATTACGTTAAATAAATCAAAACATGAAAATAATGCACAAACAAATTCTTATAATAAAATCAATGAATCAAAATAATAAGAATACTTAAATGACAAAATGAAAAGTTACGTTAAGGCAAAATAACAAGAAGTGCAACACAAAGGTAAGTGGGAGGTGCTGGAATATTGGCTTAAAGCCACCACCTCTCTCAGTACACGCTAACGTCTAGCTGGGAGGAGTGCTGGCTACGAAAGCACGGAACATTCTGAGGACTGATGTTGGGGCGACCCCAGACATCAGGTAGTATTGGGGGGCGAGTGCAGGTGCAGCCAGACCGGCGACCAATCAGCGGAGTCGTAGCGATCAACGGGTAGTTTGGTGGTTGGAGTTCGAACAGGTGGCTGGCTGTATACGTTTCTGCTCACCCTGGCAAGCCTTGCTGGTGGTGTTGTCGTTGTTGGACATTTCTTCCATAGTCTTTTTATATAATTGTGAAGACGTAATTTTGGAGGGAAGAGCAGGCTCAATCTCTTGAAGGAGATTATCGTCACAACTTTGATACCTGTATCCAGTCATTTTTTTTTTTAGTCTACAAATTTGACAGTCAGACAAGTCTGTGAATCCTCCTGTTCCCCATTTTCCTTACTAAAATGATAATTTGTTGTGCCTGCATATCTGAGCACAGCCTCAGACCCTCTTCCTCTCTTATACCTCCTGCATGGTACTCCTATCTACCTTTCTTATCTCTCTCTCTCCCATTACTCAACTCTATTTCTATATATAAGCTATCTTCCTGCTTTTATTGATCTCTGTCTAACACCCCTACACCTCCACCTCCCCCAACCCTCTACGTTCTTGGAGTCCCATATTTACGTGATTGAGTAGATTGTCAATTCCGACAACCCAATGGGTACCTGATTGTAATGATCCTCCTTTGACCAGAGAATTGGATATAGACTAAATAGGTGATCCTCTGGAGATAATCTTTGTGATAATATTCAACCACGGAATCTTTTTCCATGCCGGCTTGATTCTACTTGATGAATAGCACAGATTGTAAGCTATAAGGCTGGATGAATACTCATGTGTGATTCATGATGAAGTTAGTCGTGTAAGTTTGTCCTTTTTTTTCCTCTCCAATACTTTCTGTTCACCTCTTTTCCCTCCTAGTTATGTCTGTCATATTAGTTTCCCTTCGGTGTTATGGAAAATATTGGAATCAGTCACCAGGAAAATTATCATAAATAGAGGAACCACAACTTAACATCGACCTCTGTTTCAGTTTTGATTAGAGACAAAGTTTAGTTTAAAATTTAAAATGAGGATGAGTTTAAAATTGCACAAAAAGTAATGCACTCTGGCTAAAATGATGTTAAATATGACAATAAATTGGGAAGAAAACCCCCCTTTTACTAAGATAATTGGTAGGTTTATCAAGTGGTGATCTAATCACAATGTCATTGTGTGAGGCTAACAGCATACTGCTGTTAGCCTCGCTGAACAGCATACTGTGAGTTGATACTAATTGTGTTTTGTTTATCTAAAGCCAAAAGCAATGCTGACTCTAAACGCCTTGACAGATCTCACCTGGGATATTATACTTTACATTGTTGATGTGAAGAAAGTCTATCCCTTAGGTATTCTGATTTTCTTTTATTCATATAGAACATGTAACAGATAAGTAATTTTAACTCTCTCTCTCTCTCTCTCTCTCTCTCTCTCTCTCTCTCTCTCTCTCTCTCTCTCTCTCTCTCTCTCTCTCTCTCTCTCTCTCTCTCTCTCTCTCTCTCTCTCTTCTCTAGCACCATCTCTATATTTTTCTCTATCGTGCTCCCCTTCTCGTTAATACCACGGTCATTCTTTCCCGGCTCTGACCTTGCAATACACAAAGGCAGGAATACACACGAGCTACGCTGAGAATTTCATTCCTTTTAAATATAGCTCAGAGTTCCTGCGCGGCGTTGCTGAAGTGCTGAGTGTGGCTTGGAACCCGAATTCACGAAGCAGTTACGCAAGCACTTACGAACCTGTACATCTTTTCTCAATCTTTGGCGGGTTTTTTTACAATTATTAAACTGCTAATGAACTCCGAAGCACCAGGAGGCTGTTTATAATAGTAACAACAGTTGATTGGCAAGTTATCATGCTTGTAAACTGTTTATATAAATGTAACCAAAGCCGTCAAAGATTGAAGAAAGATGTACACGTTCGTAAGTACTTGCGTAAGTGCTTCGTGAATCCGGGTTCAGGTCTTGTTCGTGCTACCAACTACCTTGAATCTTGTTTTTAATATGGCGTTTGTTATGTTCACGTGTGGTGTTCATGGTGTGTGTTCTTCCCTCTCTGTGGTGTGTGTTCTTCTCTATGTGGCGTGTTCTTCTCTGTGGTGTGTGTTCTCTCTCTGTGGTGTGTGTTCTCTCTCTCTGTGGTGTGTGTTCTTCTCTCTCTGTGGTGTGTGTTCTTCTCTATGTGGCGTGTTCTTCTCTGTGGTGTGTGTTCTCTCTCTGTGGTGTGTGTTCTCTCTCTCTGTGGTGTGTGTTCTTCTCTATGTGGCGTGTTCTTCTCTGTGGTGTGTGTTCTCTCTCTGTGGTGTGTGTTCTCTCTCTCTGTGGTGTGTGTTCTTCTCTATGTGGCGTGTTCTTCTCTGTGGTGTGTGTTCTCTCTCTCTGTGGTGTGTGTTCTTCTCTATGTGGTGTATGTTGTTCTCTATCTGGTGTGTGTGTACTTCTCTCTGTGGTTTGTTCTTCTCTGTGGTGTGTGTTCTCCTCTCTCTGTGGTGTGTGTTCTCTCTCTGTGTTGTGTGTTCTCTCTCTGTGGTGTGTGTTCTCTCTCTGTGGTGTGTGTTCTCTCTCTGTGGTGTGTGTTCTCTCTCTGTGGTGTGTGTTGTTATCTCTCTGTGGTGTGTGTTCTCTCTCTGTGGTGTGTGTTCTCTCTCTGTGGTGTGTGTTCTCTCTCTGTGGTGTGTGTTCTCTCTCTGTGGTGTGTGTTCTCTCTCTGTGGTGTGTGTTGTTCTTTCTGTGGTGTGTATCACTTATAGTATGTGGCGTCTACATATACCATATATTGTCTACTTATGACCATAGGGACCCATACCTATACTCATGGGGGCCTAATTGTATTCATGGTGTATATATATATGTATCCATTATGAGTGTATATATGAATATGAGTGTGTATATGTATGTGTATATATGAAACCATTTATAAATATGTTGTACAATTATTTTCATGATTTTTGACTTACTCTCATATTGTCTATTTATGCTCATCGTGTCTATCTATGCTCATTGTCGTATAGTGAATCTACTCAAGTCAATGATATTTACTTATCTCAAGCACATTGTGGGTAGGGTACTTATAAAATAGTTATTTGTGATTGGTCTATTTAAGTATCGGGATTTAAGTGGGATAGGAAAGAACCCTCAAAGATTTAATGAGTAAACACAAAAGTAACACAAGATAGTAACACAAAAGTTACTATCTGATATACACAAAAGATATTATCTGATATACACAAAAGCTACTACTGAGTGGTTCATATAAACGATGTTTTTTTAATCATGAATCATTTTTATGAATGATGTTTTGAATGATGTTAATGATTGATGTTTATGAGTAGTTTTTTTCTGTGAATGGTGTTTAAGAACGATATTTTTAAATGGTTTTTATGAATGTTATTTTTTAATGTTTATGAATGGTGATTGTGAATGATGTTTACGAATGATGTTTACGGGTCACTAACACTGGTCAACACAAACAGGTTATTCTATGATACCAATTTATTTTGTTTAACTTTTTTCTGTATTTAAAACTAATGGAAATATCATCTGCTGTTGTTGGTGAAATCACCATATGTTAAAGGTGTGTGGCTGTGTGTGTGTGTGTTTGTGGGGCTGTGTGTGTGTGTTTGTGGGGGGTAGTGTGTGTGTTTGTGTATTATTTTCACCTAGTATTCACCTAGTTGTGCTTAAAGGGGGTTGAGCTCTGTTCTTTCGGCCCGCCTCTCAACTGTCAATCAACTGTTACTAACTACTAACTATTTCCCCAAACCCACACACACACACACGCACGCACGCACACACACACACACACACACACACACACACACACACACACACACACACACACACACACACACACACACACACACAGGAAGCAGCTCCGTAACAGCTGTCTAACTCCCAGGTACCTATTTACTGCTAGGTAACAGGGTCATCAAGAAACTTTGCCCATTTGTTTCTGCCTGATTCGGGAATCGAACCCGGGCTACAGAATTACGAGACCTGCTCGCTGTCCATTCAGCTACCAGATCCCAACCAGAATGTGTGTTTATTGGGCTGTGTGTTTGTTTGTGGGGTTGAATGTGTGTTTGTGTGGTTATGTGTGTGTTTGTCGGGGACAGGAAGCCTGTGCTTATATCACCCCCCCCTCCCCCCCACCTCCTCTCCCTTCCCCAGGTCGACTTACTGACCAATCCCAGGCTGTGCAACCCACAACAGTTGCCTAACTCTGCCTCTTTTTTATGTTTTAACTACTAGGTGAATAGAGCCATCAGGTGAAAGGAAACGTGCCCATCTGATTTTTATCCCCCCAGAGAATCGAACACAGGATTCCAGATTGTGAGTTTATGTCATGAATTGCAGGTCTGATTGGCCTGCAGGCAATATTGCAAACTACCGAAGTCTATTTATCCACTGGAACACGAAACCATTCAATGAATTTTATAAATTAGTTTTACTCTTGAATTAATGGCCTTGTTATATTTATTTTATAATATGAATTAATTATAATGATAATTGTCTATACAACCCCTAATTAAAATTGTATATCAGGTAAGATGATATCATTTAATAAATTAATTAATTGTTTTTTCGGAAAACGTGAAATTTTCTCTCTTTTTCCCTTATTTATTATATTAAAAATCAGTTACTTTCAGGGACTGTATAATACTCTCTGAAGAACAGTTTAAGAATATTCCAAGTTTAATATTTAGTAACTTATGATTGTTACTTCTCTTTCGTTCTTCAGATAAAGTGTTTTCTGGCATCTTAAATATCGACAAGTTTGTTTAGTGTTTCTTAAATATTATTTGGTGTTGGGCTTAAGACCCTGAGTGTGCCCAACATGCTCCAGTTACGTTGATTCGACGTAAAGCAACGTTGTTTCAACGTCAATTTAGAAGCAATCAACGTCGTTTGCCCAGTATGTCCCCCCCAATGAAGTCGGTTAATAGGGCCACCGCAAGAACGGACCATCCAGCAAGTGTATTTTAGTCTCTAGTATAGTCCAGGACTAAAATATACAACTGTTGTATACACCCAGAGAAGTGGGATGCACTGTTCGGTGTGTATGTGCAACCCGTTCTCGCACTTTCGTATAGTCAATATTGACTTATTAAATACGTGCATATGTGACATACTAAACATATTAGTTTACCTTGAAAAGCTTCATAGAAAACACCAACCTTACCTAACCTATTATAGGTATAGGTTAAGTAATAATTGTAATTACGAAGCAATAAGATGCTTATCTTAACATACTAAAAAGGTTAGGTAAGGTCGGTGTTTTCTATGAAGCTTTTCAAGGTAAACTAGTATGTTTAGTATGTCACATATGCACGTATTTAATAAGTCAATATTGACTGTAAGAAATTGCGAGAACGGGTTGGTATGTGTGTATCCCATATTCATCTCTCAGTTAAAAGTACACAAACAAATTATCAGCAATTGTATTGTGATTGTATTTCACTAATATATCTAGAACCAAAGTGACAGCATTATTTACAAGATGTAAGTTATTTTTTGTATTACTGTAAATTTACCTTAATAAAAGTAATCAAAAATACCTAACTTAAATGAGCTTAACTATACATCAATTCTCCAATTTAAATTATTATTAATATATTTTGTAAATGTATGCATACTTGAGCTTATTTAGGTTAGGCGTTTTGATTACGTTCCTTTAGGTAAATTTACAACAATACAAAAATAACATCTTATAAATTTACATACGATTTACAGGTAAATTAACAGTATAGGCTAGAAGGGCATGCAGCTCGTCTCGAATCATAGCTTCCATTGAAGTCTGTATTGAAAAAAAAAATTCACAACATACGAACTACAACAGATTGTGATAGTTCCCAATTTGTTCATGTATATTGTGAAGCCTGCGGACCTTTTGTTCCCCATGATGGTCTGATATATCACTTGTTTTGGTTCGATGGTCAGAAAGGGAGGAAAAAACTATTTCGTGCCTCACTTGGATTTAACTATGACCACTGTGGCAGACCCTGTTTCCTAATGGGTTGGCGGCCAGTTGGCGCAGTTGGCGGCCAGTTGGCGCAGTTGGCGGCCAGTTAGCGGCCAGTTGGCGCAGTTGGAGGCCAGTTGGCGGCCAGTTGGCGCAGTTGGCGGCTAGTGGGCGCAGTTGGCGACCAGTTAGTTGCTTGTTCCGCTGTCTCTTTGGGAGAAGGAGACAGATGGAGAGAGACAGGAAGAGGCAAGATGAGAATACATGTGCTCGCAGGGGAAATATTACATATGCCTGTGTATAGATGTATGATTGTATATCTGTCTTAAATCATACGTGTATGATTGTATCTCTGTCTTAACAGCTAGATAACAGCTGGCTGCGTGGCTGTAGTACTGATCTGCCAAGGGTATGGTACCCAGGCGGACCAGGTTCGAATCTTCAAAGGGGATCACAGAGTTTACACGTATAAACTACTTCTAATTTACCACATCGATGTAAACATAGAGAGATCTAGCCGGAAAATATATGGACCAAACCTCGAGGTTTTGTGAACGTTTCCCATCCCCGAACACCAGTGACCGGTATTTGTGGGCATCAGTGGCCTTATTGCAAAGCGAATGACCTCGTTGTTGCAAGGCGAATGACCTTGTAATTGCAAGGCGACTGATCTCGTTATTGCAATGTGAGTGATTTCGTTGTTGCAAAGCGAATGACTTTGTCATTGCAATGTGAGTGATCTCGTTGTTGCAATGTGAGTGATCTCGTTATTGCAAAGCGAATGACCTCGTTGTTGCAAAGTGAATGACCTCGTTGTTGCAAAGTGAATGACCTCGTTGTTGCAAAGTGAATGACTTCGTTGTTGCAAAGTGAATGACTTCGTTGTTGCAAAGTGAATGACTTCGTTGTTGCAAAGTGAATGACCTCGTTGTTGCAAAGTGAATGACTTCGTTGTTGCAAAGTGAATGACCTCGTTGTTGCAAAGTGAATGACCTCGTTGTTGCAAAGTGAATGACTTTGTTGTTGCAAAGTGAATGACTTCGTTGTTGCAATGTGAGTGATCTCGTTGTTGCAATGTGAGTGATCTCGTTATTGCAAAGCGAATGACCTCGTTGTTGCAAAGTGAAAGACTTCGTTGTTGCAAAGCGAATGACCTCGTTGTTGCAAAGTGAATGACCTCGTTGTTGCAAAGCGACTGACCTCGTTATTGCAAAGTGAATGACTTCGTTGTTGCAAAGCGAATGACCTCGTTATTGCAATGTGAATGACCTCGTTGTTGCAAAGCGAATTACCTCGTTTATTTTGCACGCTAGTGACCGTTGTACACCTTTTAATGATTCATTTGGTCTGGCGACGGGTTCGAGCCTAATGTTGACAATGATGGCTTTAGTGGGGTTTATTTTTAAAGTGGAGAAATTGCGTGAGTGCGTGAGAAGTGCGTGAGAGTGCTTTCTGGCAAGTGCGTGACTTGACGTGTTCGGCTGCAAGTGTGTCAATCTGAATGTCGTTAATTCTCCGTGTCGCCAGATGTTTCACGGGCGAATTCCGACGACAACACACTTTCAATATTGGAAAAAAAATAATGTGTGGGGGGGGGGGGGAATCGAACCCCAGGAGCGTGTTATCGCTCGTCGAAGAGCTACCACCAAACGCAGCCCCCTTACAGTCACCTGGGTGGCCACTGGATGGAAATTCAGTTTTCTTATCAACTAATATCCTAATCCGTCGCATTTTGTAACGGAGTCCACCAATCTGTTACAAAATGTAACGTTTTTGTACAAATTAAAGCAACATTATCTTGTCTGTTTCTGTGCACGTGTGTCGATAGGTTAGGTTAAGTTAGGTTAGGTTAGGATAGGTTAGCTTAGGATAGGTTTGTTTAGGTTAGGATGGGTTAGGTTAGGTTAAGTTAGGTTAGCTTAGGATAGGTTTGTTTATGTGGGAACCGACCTGTGAGATTTATATTTATTTAATTTATATGAATTTATATTTACGTTAATTTATATACTTCGATAGCAATTTGTATAATGATAAGTGGACTGTATTTCTGCAATAATCTCTTAATCTCACAAATCGATCCTCTACACATTAGGGGGAGTTTATATTACACATATGCAGCCAATCAAATTACAGTAATAGCTACATACATTGATGAGGTTCCTTCTCTTATAGTACAGCAGGTTAGTCCACCAGGTATAACTAGAGTGTAGACACCAAATTATCCTCTTTGAGGTAGCTTCTATCACCCAGTAACTGGTGCACATAATCTTGCATCCTCGTCTTGACCTGTCAAAAGTGCGCTAGCTGTGAAGCCAGAATCCTATATATGACAAGCTATATCAGAGAAAACACTATACAGTACATGGAACATTAAAGACCTGGCTTAATTACCTTTAGTTTGAGGCGATTTCGCGTTCTAACCGGCTAACCCTATATCCTGACATTAATGGCCATAAATGAATGATAAACGGGTTTCGGATAGACACTTAACTTGTATTTGTAGACAGCGTGTTGACAATGGTACACCTTTGGGTTCCATAACACTACGTCCAAGTAAATTTAACAGGAGCCGAATTTGCTCCCGTGTGAGCCTCTGGTCTCAATAACAACTAAGGCTGCCCTCCTTCCTCCACTCTGACGCCTGGCTTACATTGTCCAGATTTCAGAACGTGATAGAAGGGTCACATTTACTCTACTTTAATATTGATAATTAAGTTAATTTATATAAGATGTTTTTATGATGGTAAAGTCCAAAGACTAATGTATTTAAGAATAATTCCCACCATAATAGGTGGTGAATTATAATAGTATGTGGTGATGATATCCCGTTTTCTTTAGATGGTAATTCCACTACAAGTTACGTTTTCTATGGGTAACTTGTTGGTAATACAGTTATTATCTGTATGATTATTAAATGGTGTCGGATTTTCCGACATAATTCCCCAGGGGGCTGCTCACGGGTCGAAGTCCTAATTAGAACAGACGAACACCGATACTCCTCCATCGAATTATTAGATTAATTTGATGTTAGTTGTTAGTAATCACACATTTGTGCGTCTGTTCGTACAGGACGGATGTCCCGTACTAGAGTTGCAAGGATTAGAAGTCTAATGCGATTTCATTTCCCTGTCAACTCTTGAAAGGCTAATATTCAAGCCTTATTACATATTATTTAACCCAAAAGACTGGATGTGATCAAGTACTACAGTCAAGTATGATTCAGGGACTGCAGTGAGATCAGTGACATCAGATATAACTTGAAGTTTGTTCAGGTAACTGGTCACTGATATATAAACACTGAGGCCCATGGAATACATCTTGATTAAATAATAAATGTATCAAATCAGTCATCAGATTTATTGGGGTTTAATTTAGTTAATTGATTCAGAAGATTGAATAGCTCATCATTAAAGTAAAGTATGGTTCTGAGACTGCAGTGGGTTCAGTGACATTGGTCGCAGTGACTTGTAGCTGTTTTAGGCTACTGTTCACTGATTTGCCACTGAGGCCTCATGAACTCATCTCCAGCTTTAAATGATGATACTAACATCAACCTCTGTTGGTATAGTCAGCTGTAATCTCCTTAGTATAATGCTACTGGAGAAATATAATCAGCTGACAAATTTAGATTTCTACTGGTATTGTTTATCTGCAGGCATAGGTCTCCTCAGGCTTGATACTGGGCCTGAGAGTAATTTACCTCCTGCAGAGTTTAACATGGTTATACCCTGATATTTAGTAGGGCTACCGATGAATCGATGGCAATAGTCTGTCCCTACAAGGAGACCGAAGTCGGTGAGGTGATCAGACTTAATATTATCTGCCAATTTTATTCCTCTATTTCTCAGGAATTTGGCTGTTGCTCGCAGACCTTGAACTTGTAGGTCTACTGGTATTTTGTCCACCACAATGGCTTGTACTCGACAGACGTACCTGCCTAAGCGTACTGATGGTTGTACCACCTGGTAGACTTGAGGTCCTGCATCTGTTACAAACCCTGAGATGTTGAATGACATCTGGGCTACAGGCCTTAATTGTAATTCATCTGCCAACCTTTTAGTGATATATGTTCTCTGGGATCCTTGGTCAAACAACCCACGGGTATGGACCTTGGCCCTCTTATTCAGGATGGTAATTTGGGCAGTAGGCAAAGTCGTATTACCTTTAGACTTTGCCGATTGGACACTCTTTGTTTGTTGCACCTTGCAGTACTGTACTGTGGTGGGAATGCTATCTTCCACCTTAGGTCTTGAATACGTTAATTTCGTATATTTGCACAGTGCTGCATGGTGCTGACCTTTGTTACACCTATTACAGGTGTGTAATTGGGTATCACAGTCCTTGATGTTATGTTTCCTGAGGCACCTCGTGCAATGTTGCAAATCTTTGAGTCGCTCAACACGGGCGTCACTATCAGGAAAATTAGGGCAGTGGTACATTGAATGTTTCTCATTGCAGAACAAACATGTTCCATAGCTTCCAGTACCCTTTGGTGTCACGTTCTTGGGTGACACAGTAACTATAGGCTTGGAGGGTCCCACTGCATATACGCCCACACTGCCACTGTTCCACTTTGGTGTTGAATTATATTGTCTAGATTGATTTGGAGTACCTTTGGTACTCTGTGGTTTACTATTATTGGTTTCTGAGGGTTTACTTGGTGGTTTTAATTTGTCATGTGTTCGTAATTGATGAACTACTGACTTTAAACCTTCAGATATTTCATTCATGGATAAGATGCTTTTATTGTAATGAGCACTCATTTGTCTCAATATGTCCCTAGGTATTTTTTCCTGGACAATTATTTTCAAGACCCACTCAGCCCCGTTTGTATCTGCTGTCAGGCTGAGGGCATTGATCAATGATTCTACCTCCAGCTTGAAGACTTGGAGTGAATCAGCTGAAGCCTCCGGTGGGGGTAAATGCAACAGCTCATGAACTAAATGTGATGTTCTTACTTCTGGATCAGCATAATTATCCTTGAGGAGTTTTACTGCCAGATCATAGCCGTCATTAGTTAATCTCAGATGGGATACTACTGTTTTAGCCTCACCTGATAATTGGCCTTGCAAATAAGAGAATTTACTACTCTTTGGTAAAGATTGTTTTGAGTCTACAAGGTCAACGAATTTGTTCCAAAATTCGTCCCAATCTTCCTCATCTTTTCCTGAGAAAGTGGGTAAATTAATTGGAGGGAGTCGAGCTTCTGCTTGACTCGTATTAGATGCAACTGTTGTTGTTGTTGCTGTTGCCTTGTTCTGGGCAATTAATTTGACATAAGGCTGTAACGTGGCCTGAGTGTGATCTTCATAATTCGCAAGATCAACCATAATGTCGTCTATTTCTGTTTCTGATAAATTGGTATTGGCAAGTTCAGCCACATATGTTGCTATTTGACATTTGATTTGCTCAAATTTACCTGCAGCTGCTTGATAATAGCTTTCCAGGTCAGCATAATCAACTTGAGATTGTTGTGACAAATCTTCACATTTCTTGATCTGTCTTGTTAAGTGGCCTTTAAGACCTGCAAGGGTTCTTTTCATTCTCCCTGCATTATCCATCCTGGCTAGTTGGTGAAGCCTTGTGGGGCTTGTATTTGGGCTGCTCATAATACTGAACAAGCACTGATGGTAGCCTAGGGTTAAATTCTGCACTCACTAGGCAATAATCCTACCTCTACTAGAGGTTAGCACTTAAAATTAATACACATTATATATATACAATCATACACACTAATGATTTGAGTGATAAACCAGTGTCACTGGAAGTACCTTTAGGTTAGCTCTTCTATATCACCCTAGGATGGTAGAGACACTAATTAATCACTCAAAGGTGTAATGATCATAAGTAAATTATTATATATACAACTCAACTCGAGTTGATAAAAATTACACCCAAAATAGGGTCTGGACCATGCATTAATGGTGTTAGGTTGTTCAATATAGTACAACTGACTATGGTAATAATGGGACTAGGATGAACAATAATAGTTCAACTAGTCATATCCTACCCTGTTGTGGGTTGGCAATTAGTAAATATTATACTGTGATCACTAGTGCAATATATATTAAATAATTCTCTATTTGGAGAAATAATATACACAATTATTGATAATAGCCTCTTAATTAGCCTCTATGAAACTTCTAATATTATCTAGAAGTATTAAATGTTATTAGTGACCTCGCGAAATAAAGTCCACAAAATTCGTAGATAATCTCTCGCGAAATGTAACACCACGAAATCCGTGAACAATCTCGCGAAGACACAGTCACTAATTTGGCTGGATTCTATATTAGCGCTGTCATTTCACGAAATAACACGCCACCAAATATCTGTGGGTGTGCATGAAACCGCTGACGAAGCTGAACTGGGCTGAGGGAGGCTCCTGAGCTCCCTCGAGGCTACGCTGCCGTCTTGACTGCTGGCTTTGTTTAAATAACACTGCACTAGTATATTTAATGAATCCACTGGATAACTGGTTCATCCGGTACTAAGATGACCAAATGTGGGTTCATAGGACCGAATATTCCGGTTCCGAAGGTCCAAATAATTCTGTTTCGAAGGACCAAATAATCCGTCATCCGGTTCGAAGATGACCAAATAATGTGGGAACCGACCTGTGAGATTTATATTTATTTAATTTATATGAATTTATATTTACGTTAATTTATATACTTCGATAGCAATTTGTATAATGATAAGTGGACTGTATTTCTGCAATAATCTCTTAATCTCACAAATCGATCCTCTACACATTAGGGGGAGTTTATATTACACATATGCAGCCAATCAAATTACAGTAATAGCTACATACATTGATGAGGTTCCTTCTCTTATAGTACAGCAGGTTAGTCCACCAGGTATAACTAGAGTGTAGACACCAAATTATCCTCTTTGAGGTAGCTTCTATCACCCAGTAACTGGTGCACATAATCTTGCATCCTCGTCTTGACCTGTCAAAAGTGCGCTAGCTGTGAAGCCAGAATCCTATATATGACAAGCTATATCAGAGAAAACACTATACAGTACATGGAACATTAAAGACCTGGCTTAATTACCTTTAGTTTGAGGCGATTTCGCGTTCTAACCGGCTAACCCTATATCCTGACATTAATGGCCATAAATGAATGATAAACGGGTTTCGGATAGACACTTAACTTGTATTTGTAGACAGCGTGTTGACAATGGTACACCTTTGGGTTCCATAACACTACGTCCAAGTAAATTTAACAGGAGCCGAATTTGCTCCCGTGTGAGCCTCTGGTCTCAATAACAACTAAGGCTGCCCTCCTTCCTCCACTCTGACGCCTGGCTTACATTGTCCAGATTTCAGAACGTGATAGAAGGGTCACATTTACTCTACTTTAATATTGATAATTAAGTTAATTTATATAAGATGTTTTTATGATGGTAAAGTCCAAAGACTAATGTATTTAAGAATAATTCCCACCATAATAGGTGGTGAATTATAATAGTATGTGGTGATGATATCCCGTTTTCTTTAGATGGTAATTCCACTACAAGTTACGTTTTCTATGGGTAACTTGTTGGTAATACAGTTATTATCTGTATGATTATTAAATGGTGTCGGATTTTCCGACAGTTTAGGTTTGGTTAGGATGGGATAGGTTAGGTTAGGAGGGTTGCTTGGGTTAGTATGTCCCTGCACAGGAAAAAAAAAGAGTTGGAAATTTTTTTGCACACGTTTCTTGTTAGGCAAAACAGTGGCCTTTTCTTACGTTCCTGGTTAGGAAAAAAATTTGCATTTTCATACGGAGTTGACAAATAGAGAGAATGCAGTGATATGCGAGTGCTGCATGCACCCCCAAGGTTAATATATGTCGTTATGGCTTACTGTGGAGAAGGAGGTATTGATGTGACAAACAGAAAAGGCTGCCATTGTGTGTAATATATATATATATATATATATATATATATATATATATATATATATATATATATATATATATATATATATATATAAGATTTATTTAAATATGTATACTGCACACACACATTGTAGACACACACACACACACACACACACATACACACACACACACACACACACACACACACACACACACACACACACACACACACACACACACACACACACACACACACACACACTTGCACACGCAAGTGTGTGTCTGTGTGTGAATGTGTATATACATGTATATATGTTAGCAGGGAACATTCAGGGAACACGGTGTACCGGCTGAAAATGTTCCTTGCATCTACACTGCTGCTTCTAGGACTCATAAGTGTACCTGAGATAATCACCTCCTGTCAGTGTACCCTAGACATTGTACCATTTGTAAGTGTACCAACCCCACCCACCCCCTTGTCAGTGCACATCACATAACCTCCACCTCTGTAAAAAAAATTATTACAATTGAGTTTTTTTCTTACCGAAATCTCTCGTTGTCGTAAAGAAATCCCTTCTAGTTCATTATTTAGGGACTTTTGTTTATTTTGAGTCTTCGGTCTGGAGTTGTATAATGTGTTTTCGGTCTAGAATTTCATTTCATGTCTGCAGTCTGGAACTCAGTTTTGAGTTTGCGGTCTGGAGCTCTTTACTGAGTCTCTAGTGTTGGTGTTTTATCTCAGGAGAGCGCTGGAGTTTTGGATAGTGGTGATGGTGATGGTGTTTCATTAAAGGGGTGATGGTGTAGTGAATGTCTCCTTTAAATGACCTTCTCTGGGTAGGGGTATTTAGCATGCTGTTATAGGGTGTGGGTGTGTGTGTGTGTGTGTGTGTGTGTGTGTGTGTGTAGTAAACCTCAGTATAAACACCAACTTACATCTCTCTGCATAAACAAGTTTAGCGCGTCAGTAAATATTAGCTAAACATAACATAGGCTGAACACAGGGTCCACTTTGTCACTCGGGCTGGTGCTAATTATCCCCTCATCAGCGCTCGTTACCTGACGTCATTACTCCCTATTTAAAGCCATTATTAACTGCCATTTTCCTACCAAACACACATAATCGTTTATAATTAGCGAGATTAAAGTCGATTCAATCTCGTTCATACGGATGATGAGTTGTAAGTACCCCCAAAATATTTTTGTTCCTTTCTTTGCTTGATTCTTTTTATTGTTGATTGCTTTTTATGTGTGTCAGTCTCAAGTGGTTGAAGTTCCGCCTTCGGAATTAATTACTGAAGCTTGTTAAAACAAAGGACTGATTACTGGAGAAGCTTGCATGTATATAGTGTGGCCCCATGCTGTCATAATGAAGCTTCATCAGCTGCGATTGACATCAAAGCTGGTTGGGAGCTTCCACTGTCCATCAGTCCCAGCTGATGGACAGTGGAACCTTCTATTGGAACAGGGGTAATAGGAGCCTGGAACTCGCGACCTCTAGCAAGAGAGACGAGTGCTCCTATTGCTCTGGTGAATGAAGTGTTACTTTATACGGTATGGTTGACTATTTATATGACTCGGGGGTGGATTGCCTGATTCGTCTGTGTTCAAGTAGCAGGGAAGGCTTCAATTTCCGTTTGAGCAGCAGTTTGGTGCTTCTGAAATCTTTCTTTATTGTGGCTAGTTCGTGGCCCAGTCGATAGAGTCCATATATATATATATATATATATATATATATATATATATATATATATATATATATATATATATATATATATATATATATATATATATATATATATATAATACTGTGGGTCAGAGGTCAGATGTGTTGTGTATATTCCCTGAAATCCTCCTATTTCAGAAATCTATCCTTGAAAATAAGAGGTGATAACCGACGAATATTCAAGGCGGAAAAACACAAGTCCTTTGATAAGAAGCAGTGTGGTGGCATCCTTAAATTTTCCAGACTCCCATGATCCACAGCATCATTGTCCTGGGTGTAGGTACGTTGGCTCAGTTAATGTTCACTAGTTATTAGGTCGTGTGACGTTATCAGTGTTAGGTTCTTTACAAGTCGTTTCCGTTCCCTGAGGAGATCTGCTCGCGTCTTGCATAGTGTATGAATTTTACGTTCTCCGTTTTTATGATATATATAAAAAGCTGAAATTTTCCCCTGTAAAATATTTTCTTTTCCGTTGCTCATTTGAAGATATTATTGTTTGTGCAATCCTTCATACATTTTTTTAACTGTATTGCAGACGAGAGTGTGAGAGAGTGAGAGTGAGAGAGAGAGAAGGGTAGGGCGGTGGAGGGCTTCGCAGTTCAGTGGTGTCGGGTTTCGTCTGTTAGTCTCGGGTTTGAGTCTCGGATAGAGCAGAAACAAATTGACAGTTTCCTTTACCCTCATGCACCTGTTCACGTAGCAGTAAACAGGTACCTGGGAGTTTGACAGTTTCTCTTGGGCTGCCTCTTGGAGATGGTCAGTAGCTGCCTTTATAGTTAGATATACATACACACGCACAGGCACAAGACAAACTCAACACATGATACACAAACTCGAAAAACGGGGAGGATTGACTTGGAGCCAATTCATTACTGCTTGCCCCTGTTCACCCAGCCGTAATTGGGGACCTGAGAGTAAAACTGATTGACTAACATTGTCCGGGGGAACTAGTAGGGTAAGGCTTACCATGACCTATGGAAGGGAAAGTTCTACTAACAGGAGTCAGAAAACATATACTCCTGTACCCACCTGTGAAAAATAAAATAAAAAATAAAAGATACAGAGGAAAGTGGCAGAAAGGTAATAATTTCTGCAGTAACACAAATTTAGGCATTGGGCAGTTTTAAAGTTAAAAATATATACAAAATATTTGTTTACTGTTGAGTAATTAAAAATATGTCATATATAACTGTACATTAAAAACACCGATAGATTTTGATATACATAAAACTCCCGAAATACAATTTGAAATATCGAACTAATAACAAATTGATATTTTGAATTCATCCGGTATATTTCCTAAAGCATTTTTAATGTTCCTGAAACATGTTTCACCTTTTCTGCATTTCCAATATTGAGTTTTTTTTATACATTATACCAGCATATTCCAATACAAGTCCTGCATGAAACTCCTGTTATTACATACGAATATATGAGTGAGTGTATGTATGCATGTTTGGGTATATGAATGCTAATGGAAAGTTTCACACTGAACAGTGCATAGCGTTGAAAATGGAAAATATCAATGAGTTCAATTAAATTTTAACATATATAGTTGTTAAATATTTGTAGATGAAAGGTGCCGGGGAAAACAAAGAGTGGGAGAGAGAGAGAGAGAGAGAGAGAGAGAGAGAGAGAGAGAGAGAGAGAGAGAGAGAGAGAGAGAGAGAGAGAGAGAGAGAGAGAGAGAGAGCGTGCGAAAGATGCTGGAACTGCTTTTCTCAACAACATCGCTCCATCAGCGATCATTCACTCCTAGACTGATTCGCATGAGGAACTTGTTCACTCAACAGGTTGATACACGGTAGATCAGGTCAACTGATCACATGAAGGCTCTGGCACACAGTTGGCTACAGGCTCATCCTGTTCCTTACATAATTGTTACTAAAGGTTAAATAATATGTAACTAGCATTATGTATATGTATAATAAAGTCATAAATTAGTCTCTAAGACCAGGTTTCAACTGAGCTGAGGTAGCATTACAGCTCTTGCTTGCAATTTCACCAGGTACGTCAATCGATAGCCCTAATGAACTCTAGTCTTAGTTTAGAAAAGATAGAGAGAGAAAGAGAGAGATTGAGAGAGAGAAAGAGAGAGATTGAGAGAAAGAAAGAGAGAGATTGAGAGAGAGAAAGAGAGAGATTGAGAAAGAGAAAGAGGGGGAGACAAGAGAGAGAATATGGGGGGGGGGGGAAGAGATACAGTAGAAGAAAGTGACGCAACTTTACGACACACATGTCAAACAACTCGAACCTATATGTAGAAACAAGTAAATGAATTAGGAGTTTAGATGATAACAGAGTTTATCTAACATACATTGTGATAAAAATTACATGTATGTGAAGTAAAATTCCTTTTGAACTTGAAGATCCCAAAACTGTGGGAACACTTTTAGAAGCACTTTTAGCAATCACTAAGTTGTAAGATCTCCAGGACAGATCTCAGATGTGATGGTTCGTGGTTCGAAATGCGTTTTCGAAGTTGAGCTCGAAATGAATCGTGTTTACTTGAACGTCATTGCCAGAGCAAGCTGTATTGAAGTTAAATCTAACTCCTAAAGTTCCAATGAGTCCTAAAGTCTCATTAAATCTTAAAGTTCCTTAAGAGAGATGAAATTTAAGTCCTTAAGTCCAAAAGTTCCAATGAGAAATGGAATTTTTGCTCATTTGGTAGAAAACTAAGCTGCAGAGAGTGACGAGGTTGTGGAGAAAGCAACTGTGAGTAAAATGTGATGGAGAGTGAGGGAGAGTGAGAGAGGCAGTGAGGGAGAGTGAGAGAGAGAGTGTGAGGGAGAGTGAAAGGGAGAGTACCAGCTGGAGTCTTAAGCATGTGAACGGATACCAAAAGAAATACAGTGAAGAAGAGTAGGTACCAAAACTGAGCCGTCACGAGGCTCAGGAGAAAGGAGAAAGATAAAGAACTTGAACCTCCAACAACGGCAAAGATAAATGTATAAAACATAACAAAAAAATAATTGAAACAGAGAAGCTGGATTGCCAAAGATTAAATCTTGGAGAGAAAAGATTTGTGCTATTCTCTGCATTAAGAATTTGTAACATATACGATGTAGATATTGCAAATAATATATAAATATATATATATACATTCATTTATTAGTGGGTGTGTTTAGGAGTTAGGACTCAGCCCTTTAGGGAGTGGAGGAAGGAGCCGACTAGCGTCTCACGGTGTTCCAAGACATCTTCATTAAGTCTCAAGATAAGAACACATTGTTCCGACTTGCTGTATCCCGCCACTTAAGGTCCAACGCTCATGCATTTAGTCCAGCTCTGATGTGACGCAGTGTGGCCGTGTCGTGG
Source organism: Procambarus clarkii (assembly GCF_040958095.1). NCBI lineage: Eukaryota > Metazoa > Arthropoda > Malacostraca > Decapoda > Cambaridae > Procambarus > Procambarus clarkii. The sequence goes on from NC_091232.1 coordinate 2,917,465, forward strand.
TGACGCAGTGTGGCCGTGTCGCGGTGACTGATGTGACGCAGTGTGGCCGTGTTTATGTCGTGGTGACTCTGATGTGACGCAGTGTGGCCGTGTCGTGGTGACTCTGATGTGACGCAGTGTGGCCGTGTCGCGGTGACTCTGATGTGACGCAGTGTGGCCGTGTCGTGGTGACTCTGATGTGACGCAGTGTGGCCGGGTTTATGTCGTGGTGACTCTGATGTGACGCAGTGTGGCCGTGTCGCGGTGACTCTGATGTGACGCAGTGTGGCCGGGTTTATGTCGTGGTGACTCTGATGTGACGCAGTGTGGCCGTGTCGCGGTGACTCTGATGTGACGCAGTGTGGCCGTGTCGCGGTGACTCTGATGTGACGCAGTGTGGCCGTGTCGTGGTGACTCTGATGTGACGCAGTGTGGCCGGGTTTATGTCGTGGTGACTCTGATGTGACGCAGTGTGGCCGAGTTTATGTCGTGCTGACTCTGATGTGACGCAGTGTGGCCGAGTTTATGTCGTGGTGACTCTGATGTGACGCAGCGTGGCCGTGTCGTGGTGACTCTGATGTGACGCAGTGTGGCCGGGTTTATGTCGTGGTGACTCTGATGTGACGCAGTGTGGCCGAGTTTATGTCGTGCTGACTCTGATGTGACGCAGTGTGGCCAGGTTTATGTCGTGGTGACTCTGATGTGACGCAGCGTGGCCGTGTCGTGGTGACTCTGATGTGACGCAGTGTGGCCAGGTTTATGTCGTGGTGACTCTGATGTGACGCAGCGTGGCCGTGTCGTGGTGACTCTGATGTGACGCAGTGTGGCCAGGTTTATGTCGTGGTGACTCTGATGTGACGCAGTGTGGCCGGGTTTATGTCGTGGTGACTGGGAGCCTCGGCCGGCTTGGAGAAGAGATTGCGAGGACCGTAGATGCTATATCCGTCCTCATCACCTCATCAACATGGGCCAAATGCTCGTTAATCGAATCGCCAAACCCGCTGTTTATGAATGAAAAAACACTTTACACAGGATTCAAACTGATGAAGTGTAGGTTCGAACAGTGCCTCGTTCGCGTCCCCCTGTTCGAATAGCGCGTCTCTGAAAGCTTCATCCACCTGCTGCATATACCAATAATTGCCAATAGAGCCAAACCCACTTGCCAAAAGTTAGGCCTTACTATTTAACACAAGCCTGTAATGATATTACACTATATTTGAGAAAATACATGTTTGAAATACCCAATATGTTAAAATTCATGAAAGTGTCATTGGAGTCGACCGCCGGTTGAACGAGCCTAGCCTGAGGACAGGTTACAATCTGTCTCTCGATAGAACAAGCTGTAAAAGGTATAATCTGGTATTGTAAGGGAATTTTGAGGAGAAAACCCTAAGGTGGTATGACTCTATATAGTACCTGCAAGGGATATGAGGATATGGAACGGGGATAAGAGAATGGAGTGAAGGATTAACGATATCCAACCTTTTAGACCATCGGGGATCGAACGCCGACCCAGCAGGAATCACGATCATCGCTGTATCGAGCAATCCATGTGATTGGGCCCCTTGGACGTGACTTACAACGAGGATTCAAGTCAAAAACTGTGTCTGAGAGAGTTGTAAGCCCATCATGGTCCAGTCGGAAGCGCCTGTGCAGAAAGAATATACGTCGGCGTGTTCCATCCGATTAAACAACTTTAATATTTTCCTAGATATATAACCATATAGTAATTTCGTTGTGTATATGGATATAGTTCCATATAGTTACCTCCTTTACCATCCACCACCACAATCACGGCCATCACAAATCACCAGACACCTCCGCCACAAGCTAGTTAGGCGAGATGGTACATTTTCAGTTCTTAAATCATCCCTGAGCAAACATGCATCAATATTTCACCAGTTATGACGGGCGTGAGAGCCTTGGGTGGGGAGGGGGGTTATCCTTGCTGTCCCATTTGTCTTCCTAAACGCCCCACCAGGATGACTGCTTGGCAAACCCTTCCCCCTCCCACAAAAATTCTTTGAAGGAATTCGTTGGATTCTTCTTTGCACGAGGGAGAGACTGAGCCACAGAGCTGACTTAGACATTGTTATGTAGAATATATATATATATATATATATATATATATATATATATATATATATATATATATATATATATATATATATATATTCTTATAGCATGAGAGCAATAACTTAAAAAATTCCAAATGCCCTCTTCAGAGCATTCCAGAGAGAGACAGACAGACAGAAAAAAAAAAGAATGTAAGAGAAAGATGTTACCAAATTCATCAATCATGGACAGCAAGGGACAAGAGGAGAGGTCAAAAGACCTGGAGAGATTAAACAAAAAATACTTTATTCCCATCACAGCTTAGAGAACTCAACCTACGACAGTTTTGCAATTCAATACTCCCCCAGTAGCCATAGCATATCTTGGGGCTGGAGACGCGGCCAGTATACCCCCGCAATATACCCTCTTAAGGAAACACAGCAGCATTCCGCAAGGCCAATTTGGCCCAGCACACAGCGTGAATGTTAATTGTGTTGGCTAAAGACGCAACATGCCAGTCACAGCGGCTCATTAGCCTGTTTCCCGCAATATCTAGCTGCCTGTCGCATTTTATATATATATATATATATATATATATATATATATATATATATATATATATATATATATATATATATATATATATATATATATATATATTTATATATATATATATATATATATATGTCGTACCTAGTAGCCAGAACGCACTTCTCAGCCTACTATGCAAGGCCCGATTTGCCTAATAAGCCAAGTTTTCATGAATTAATTATTTTTCGACTACCTAACCTACCTAACCTAACCTAACCTAACTTTTTCGGCCACCTAACCTAACCTAACCTGCAAAGATAGGTTAGGTTAGGTTAGGTAGGGTTGGTTAGGTTCGGTCATATATCTACGTTAATTGTAACTCCAATAAAAAAAAATTGACCTCATACATAATGAAATGGGTAGCTTTATCATTTCATAAGAATTTTTTTTTAGAAAATATATTAATTCATGAAAACTTGGCTTATTAGGCAAATCGGGCCTTGCATAGTAGGCTTAGAAGTGCGTTCTGGCTACTAGGTACGACATATATATATATATATATATATATATATATATATATATATATATATATATATATATATATATATATATATATATATATATATATAAGAAATATTCACATTCTTCTCCTAACTCCTCTAATTAATTGTTATTTTTGTTATTTATGTGGTTGCAAGAGTTGAGTTATATGTTGTGAAGCCTCACATCAGGGCATAACTTAGTGATCTCTCACGGTGTTCAAAAGAGAACTCGCTAAACACCTTCAAAGGATGCCTGATCAACCAGATTGTGAATCATACGTCAGAGGAAGCACCCGCATCTAACAGTCTAGTGACTAGGCCACCAACCCGGAAACGTGGTCAGAGACCGGACCGCGGGAACGTTGATCCTAGGAACCATCATAGGCTAACCACAAGGTTAGCCTATGATGGTTCTAAACATCACTCTAAACACAAGTGACGGAAAAACTGTGGATTATATCATGCAAATCACAAAGTATCTTGACACGTACAATTAAAACCCCTTCTCGACCTCCTCAGAGGCCGAATCCGTGGCTAAGATGCAGCAGGAAGCCCTATTTCCCCCTCTCAACTGCAACACTAAGGCGCCGGAACAAGAAACTTGTTGCTCTTTCGTTTCCCGAATTAGTTTATCGCCCAGAGCTTTCAGGAACTTAAGTGCACATTTACCACGAGAGCCAAGAATTTCCGAGCCAATGGGAACTAAACTAGCAATGTACAAGTCCACTGTATTTGATGGTTTTCAGCGTTTCGCCAAAAGAGTATCCCACTTCATTTGCACTGTAATGGGGTAGGTAATGGGCAGCGAGCACATGTGTTTAGTCCACCAGCATGCCATCCTTCCAGGAAAACATTTTGATTCCATCTTGGGGCATTTAAGTGTCTTTGGGTTAGCATAGTTGTGGCTCTCTTTGGTCTACACCAATACGAAGGCTATCGCGAGTAAGCAGAGTTCTCAGGCTTGAGATACGGATGGCGAATAAAAAATCCCCAGCATGAGTTGCTCTCTCTCCGCTAGAAGACGGACTTAACTCACCTCAGATTTATTTTCAAGCATTGATAAACCCACATTTCCATTTGGGGACTAGTGAGCTAGTGAGCCTGTCAATGATCGTTTGGGGATAGTAGTCTGGGGAGAGATGCACAATAGTTTTCCCTAGTTGTCAAATTCACTGAATTTCAGGTCCAGAATCCCAATTAAGTTTCTCATTTACGCTGGTAAAATCTGCTCTACTGATTCCCTGGCATCAAGGCACGAATGCTGGAAAGGCAGCAGCCTCGGCTGCCTTGTGTATACCTATCAAGGCTGACCGTCTGCACCAGTCAGCATATATATATACATATAGATATACATTGGGATTGCCGACATTGGGGTTGCTAACAGGAAATCCCCTGCATGTGGGGCTGCTACTGCTGTGAGGCGAGCAATGTCGTGTTGTGTTGTTGCAGCACCCAGGCACTCTGCAGCAACGTGGTCTACAATGGAGCCATCCCAGCTGGATTGCTTGTGGGCTTTTGGGGATGGTGGTTGAGGTGATGGGCCTGCACGAGAGGACCACTCTGTGGCACAGCGTGTGAAATTGGGATCGTGTACACCTGCCAGCTGATGTAAGTAGGCATCAGCCTACTAGCACACTTACACACTTACACACTTGCACACCAGATGTGGTACCCTCACACACACACACACACACATATATATATATATATATATATATATATATATATATATATATATATATATATATATATATATATATATATATATATATATATATATATATTGTTGTGCCCTACTAGGTAACACGCTTTTCAAATTAACTCGATTATATTTTAATTCATATATTTGTTTTAAAAAATGTTATGTTTTAATATATGCATTTGCGCATTAAATCCATTTAATGCCAGTGCAGTTTTGAGGGGATATTGTGTGTGTGTGTGTGTGTGTGTGTGTGTGTGTGTGTGTGTGTGTGTGTGTGTGTGTGTGTGTGTGTGTGTGTGTGTGTGTGTGTGTGATGCGTGTCTGCTTAGCAGGGGTGAAAGGGGGGAGGCAGAGGCAGATAATTCTGTGATTGTTTGTCAGCTGCTGACCTCTTGCTATGATTGTTGTCCTGACAGTGAGGTTGGGAGTAGCTCTAGTCTAGTGTATTGATTTTTGTGTTAGGGGAAAATGGTGAATTGATCTCTGTGTTGGAGGAAAAGGTGATCTACTCTCAACTAGGATTGCACCCACTTTATTGTACTCACTTAGTTGTGACAACAGAGGTTGAGTCTCAGCTCTTTGGTGCAGGTTCACGACCTGAAATCTACTGGTGTACTGGTTCTTTCAGCCTGATTTCATGTATGTTACTTCTTTCACACTTAGCATCCTCATTTCGCACCTTTTCTTCGTTACGTGTTGAGATGTGGCCACTCACCGCCCCTCTTGTCCATTTAATTTCCTCACGGTTTTCCAGGGTAGAAAAAAATAAATTCTGGCTACAAAAGCTTCCCCGGATGTTCCTGGATGTGATGGAGAGGATGGGAAGGGTGAAGGAACAGGCGCAGAGCTGGGAAAGGAGGAATGAGGAAGCTGCAGTGACGTTGGCTGAGCAAGAAAGTGATGCTGAAGTTACACCGGATTGAGGGTTGAGCAGAGGGGCAGTGAATTCACGGAGTCGCTAAGCCCCGAAATCATCTCAAGGTAACCTCAAGATGGTGGATACTAGGCTTGATGGAAGGATCTAAGGAATACGAGGTAGGAGGGAACAGGGAGGGATGCCGGGATAGATGGATAGTTGTGAATGGGTTAATATGGCTGGGATGGAGTAGATAGAGGGAGGGGAGAGTTGATCTTGGATAAAGGGTGGTTCTTAGATGGGAAAGTAGTTCTAGGGGAGTTTAGAAACTAGGTGGGAGAGGCGAGTTGATGGAGGGTATTAGATGGGTGGAACTGAGAGAGCCTCCATGAACGGATGATTTAGAATAATTCAAGAATACAAAGAATAAATGAGAAATAATTAGTGTAACATGAAATCTCTCAAAACATTCTTGAATAGTCCAAAATTTATTAATGGTGCGGATATGGTTATCTATTTCACCGTGGGCGTGAGAATGTGTGAGGAAATATATATTTCGAATGAAAATTATTACAATTATTAAAGCTTGCACGGTAGGTAGGAAGAGCTGAATACTGTGCAACACGATTGCATATTCAAAACATGCCATGAATATTAAAGTTTGAATGAAACTTACTAAGATGAATGAAATACTGAACGCAATTAATTTATTTAGTTGGCAGTATATTTATGATATGTGTATATGAAGGCGTTAATTGAGAAACCTACATAATAATTAAATAGAGCTTCCGACAGGCTGAAATAATCAGAAAGATATGTGAAACCAATTACAATATGTGATAGAGTCGTTAGCGAATCGAGAAACATATTAATTAACATATGAACATATCAGAAAATGTATTAACATTTGTTGACTCATATGAGGCAGCTCCTGTTTATACCAAACTTACTCATCGACTGGTGATGAGTAAGTTTAACTTTCGCCTATAACAATCCAGGGATCCCACATCTGTTATGTTACCCGGATATTTGTTTGATAAATTTACAACTCAATTTACAAAGCAATATTTAACCCATTTTTTTTTTAACCTAAAAGTATCTACTGTTCCGTGTTTTATTTGTATTTATTCTTGAGAATTGTTTAATATCCCATTTGCTGTTCGCTATCAACTATTACTATTTAAAGGTCATGTTATCTCTTACTTATCACCTTTCTAGAGACGGTAAATTAAGCTTTTTTGATATCTCTTCATGTGAAATGGATAAAATTATTAGCAGGATTTATATGTGAAAATTGTCAGCGCGTATAAAATACACCTTCGGAGCAGGTTTTCGAAGGTAAGAGTTTAAATGTGAAAAGCAAAGACAATGAAAATTTCCTTAACAACAAGAAAGTTCGACTCTAAGAAAAAAGAGAAGACCTTATGAATAGATCATAGCAAATGTGATATGAGGGAGTGATATGTGCTCCATGCTACATATGTATGTACCCAAATAACTGACAGGGGGAATTATATTGGCCTATACACATGTATATACGCAAAACCTGAGAGGGGAAGTGTGTTACGGAATACATATGTATATACCCATAATCTGTGAGGGGGAAGTCTGTTTGAATATGCATGCATATAACCATATCATAAAAGATGAATGTTTTTGGCTATTCATATGTATATAAACAAGGCCCCAAAAAGAGTAAACAAGATATTAGCAGCTAATAAATACAAATCATTCTAAAAGCCACAATTCGAGATAGTTATCATTGATTGGATAGATGGGAAGAAAGGGATAAACGAGAGAGAGAGAGAGAGAGAGAGAGAGAGAGAGAGAGAGAGAGAGAGAGAGAGAGAGAGAGAGAGAGAGAGAGAGAGAGAGAGAGAGCAGTATGAGTTCACGTCTCTGATTGTGATGATGAAAAGGAGAACGTAAGAAAAAAAAACAAATACACCCATTACGAAGAAACGTTCAGAATATTACGTACACAAAAGACTTGTACCGTAGATGCAGAGGTGTATGTGATGTAAATGCTGGCTCCCTTGTGCTAGCCTCCACCAAAAAAAAAAAGCCAATTGTAATTTCGCAGCCACAAAGGCTACAAAGGCTGGGTAACAAAGTCCCTCTCAAAGGCCCCGCCTGACCCACTGACGGTCATTGGGGTCTTCCAGGAACAACCGGTAATCTTTTTCAGCAGCACAACCCACCTGTCAGTGCCAGCTTCTCCACTCACTCTTGAAAGTCAGAGGAAAAGAGAGAGAGAGAGAGAGAGAGAGAGAGAGAGAGAGAGAGAGAGAGAGAGAGAGAGAGAGAGAGAGAGAGAGAGAGAGAGAGAGAGAGAGAGAGAGAGAGAGAGAGAGAGAGAGAGAGAGAGAGAGAGAGAGAGAGAGAGAGAGAGAAACAGAGAGAGAGAGAGAGAGAGAGAGAGAGAGAGAGAGAGAGAGAGAGAGAGAGAAACAGAGAGAGAGAGAGAAACAGAGAGAGAGAGAGAGAGAGAGAGAGAGAGAGAGAGAGAGAGAGAGAGAGAGAGAGAGAAACAGAGAGAGAGAGAGAGAGAGAGAGAGAGAGAGAGAGAGAGAGAAACAGAGAGAGAGAGAGAGAGAGAGAGAGAGAGAGAGAGAGAGAGAGAGAGAGAGAGAGAGAGAGAGAGAGAGAGAGAGCTAGGCACCGACCAGTACCCCATCTAGTTAGTATATATAAATATATATATGCAATTGACGATCACGAAACATATATATATATATCGGAAGTAGTCTTTCTTGAATATATTTGTTATTAGATTAATGATTCTAGCACGAAACTTGTCTGTATTTCTTAGGTTGGAAAATTAACTCGCCATACTTCATTTTAAGGTTAATTTTTGTTTAGTTAATTTTTGTAACTTCCTTCTTAAAAAAAACGTTAAAAAAAAGTTAAAAGAAACTTAAAAGTTAAAAAAACATAATAAATATAAGAGATTCGTGATAGAATCAGTGATCTAATCCTCTCTGTCCTATTCAATAACATGTCTGCAAGAAATAATGCTACTGATATGTACATATATTAACCGGCAGCACCCGGGTCTCTGTTTATGTTTCACTTACTCCCTCCCTTCTTCTTTTCTCCCTCTCTTCCTCCCTCCTTCCTAATACGCGAAAACATTAATTACTAAAAAACATACAAGTTTTATGCATACAAGTTCAATTTACTTCATTCACCAAAGAATGTCTTATCTATGAATTTTCTCAAGTCAATATAGTTTCTTTCAGGCAATCTTTTAAAAATGAATTGTCAATCTCAATTCCGATCTCGAGGACACCCCAAACTAGGGAAATAATTCAGGCTTGTGATTGCGAATGACTGTCTCAGACCATCTGGAGAATACTTCCTCTTCGTCTACAATATTCTGTCGTCGATATTCTGGGAGCGACTGAAATTTGGTCTTTCCTCGAATGAACACGTCGATAAATTAAACAAATATATATATATATGTTCTTATGTAAACTTTAGTTGTTTTTTTTTGGCTTTATCCGGCCTCTATATCCCCTGTGTCTCTGTTTCTCTAACTCATGCCCTCTGTGTCTGCTTCTTTATAAAAGTTATTCTCATTGTCTAACTGATTCTTTCTGTGTCCGTTTCTCTAACTCAAGCTCTCTTTATCTCTGATTCTCTAACTCATTCTCACTGTGCCTCTGTTTCTCTAACTCTAATTCTTCCTCTTCCTCTCCTTCAAGATTTATGCATGATATTTGTTTTTTCTCAGCTGCTCAATCTGCTTCCACGTTATAAAGGCAGAAACTCTCTATATAAACCTTGCGGTTTTGTTTCTTGATAAAAATCTTCTGAGCTTATCAGATGTTTTTTTAAAATGTCTTATCTCTCCTTCTTCGCATGATGGGGTTATTATCAGGGCTCTCAATGACACCCTGATTTACTCTTATTTTGTATACAAAAAGTTATCAGCTTGGTGTCGTTATCAGTCTATCCTGACTCATTCTTTATCTGATTATTGTCGTTCATGTTTAATTCCGTACACATCTAGTCATCGTCCACAGTAGGAACCCGTTCACAACAGGTCAATCGTACGTATCAGTCCACCCCTGGCAACCCTCTCCACTTAGCGCCAATCAACAGTAACGTAGCACTAATCAACAGTAGCGTAGCGCCAATCATCAGTAGCTAAGCGCTAATCAACAGTAGCGTAGCGCCAATCATCAGTAGCTTAGCGCTAATCAACAGTAGCGTAGCGCCAATCAGGAATCCGTCTACTCCTGTCCTTATTCCCTCTTGGACTCTGTCCACAGGTAAGCCCTGTCAATAAAAAATGGGTTCTTCCACACCTGTTTCCCGTCCAAACCTAGCCACAGGCACACATTCCCTTCGTCCGAAACCATGGCCTTGTCTTCACTTGTTTGCTGTAAAAATCAAGCGCCCGTCTGCACCTGGGTCCATGCCACTGGGTCTTATACCTGGTCCCTGTCCACACCTGTCAATGGGGAACTATTAACTGTCACCGCCAAACTCACACTGATGACACTGTCTTAATCTATACGTCTTCCACTGAACTTTTTTCTACACATATTCTGTCTTACTCTTTTTGTAAACAAAGTTGTGAGTTGTGTTTACAATTCTATTATCTCTCTCTCTCTCTCTCTCTCTCTCTCTCTCTCTCTCTCTCTCTCTCTCTCTCTCTCTCTCTCTCTCTCTCTCTCTCTCTCTCTCTCTCTCTCTTTATCCTTCCAGTTCTTCCAATTTACAGCTTCTACTTGCATAATAGTTATCTTCCATTTCCTTTGCGTTATCGGTGCTTCGGTCGCATTTCCCTTTCTCGTGAACTCTGCAAATTGTTTTGTTTAGTTTAATTTGCTTCTGATTTGTCTTTCCCTGGTAACATATCACTGTCACTGCTTTCATTACACTTCCTTCGTGCCTTCACTACGTGCTTTGTCTCTGTTGTAAATATTGTTCCCCATTAGCAAGCCAGCTGTTATCTCTCTGGCGGTCGTTATCGCCTCCCTTCATACAGCTGCAACCACCATCACGACGCCTCCGAAACGACCACCATCACTACTAATGCCCTCTCAACCACCATTCACTGCCCTGACTATACAACTTTTAACACCACAACTATCACCACAAACTACCGTCGCCCTCATCAACTTAACCAGCCACATGAAAACTACCACCTTCCGCAAAATACCACCCTCACCACCAGCACAATCACCACCACCACTACCACCACCACCACGACCACCACGCACTTTATGGCCGCCTCACACACGAGGCTGTGGCTCTCGTGTCATTAACAAGTCCTCAATTGACCGCTGTTTACAATATAGCTTACAAGACAATGTCATAACATTAACACTCTTGGTGTCCGGATCATTATCCGTGGAGCAATCACCTTGAGCGGAAAGGGAAAAAGAGAGAGGGGAAAGAATAATGAAGGAATTATCAAGGGAAAGCGCCAAGCCATTATGGCTTGGCGCATGGAAGGGGTCAGGATAAGGATCTGGGATAGGACGTGGGGAATAAATAAACATGAAATTCGGTAAATGGAAAACTAGTGGAACAGGTGAGGGAAGGAATGGAAAGGGATCCTGCCCTTACTCTCCACCCAATATATATATCCCTTTCTGTGGGAGGGGAGGACGTGTATAGGCCTCCTAACCCTCCACTCTCTCCCTTTCCACACGTTGCTGTTCCATGAGAATTCCAACAACTTTACTACTTATCCAAATACGAGAATTTCCTTAACTTCTCCACATTCTATATCTTCCTCTATCTGTGATCTTTGCCTCTCGCGTTTCATCTTTTCTTCTGTCTTTTAGCTTCCTTCCCTCTTTCTCACGTGTGTCTGCTCAGGTTTATCTCCATTATTTCCTCTTCCTTCTTCGTTATTCCGTTTGTTTTTATTCTTCTGTCTTCTGTTATCCACCTTTGATAACTCCCGAAATCATAACACTGCGGATTTTTTTTTCTATATATACGTTAGCTTCACTAACGAATGAAATAATACCTTAAGAAAATAAAATGATACCATGAATATTGTCTAAGTATTTACAAGAAACATTATAAACATTTTCTTTTCTCATAGCAATGCCCGTGAATGTTATTTTTTTCCATATACATCGAGAATTTCTAAGTAAAGCAAGGTAATCACAGTCATATTTTATTATGAAATAGTACAAGTAATATTAATATGCTTGGTCTAACATGCTTCAGACTTAGTTTGAAGACTGGCGGCGTCCTCAGGCAAAGTTCATTCCATCCAGCGGTCGACCCCAAAGACGCATTCACAAATTTTAACATGTTGTTCATTGAAAACAGATTCTCAAATATAAATTATTATTGTTACATATTAGCATATTGTGCATATTTAGGAATTGGTTAGGTTAGGTGTTTAGGTTCTGTTGGCGATTATTTGTATTTGTAGTACGTGGGTGAAGCTTTTATAACGTTGTGGTTCGAACAAAGTTCGTCAGTGAAGCATTTGTTCCGAAAGTGTTCGAACGTCATTAGTTGAGTCGTATGTAAACTGTTTTTCATTTATAAATAGGGGGTTTGGCAGGTGCATGGAATGGACTTTGAGTCTTTGTTTAGAGAACGGGCTGACCTCAGAGAGCTACTGACTCTTAGGAGGATTCACGACCAAAGATCACATTCACTTCAAAATCTACCACTTACTGGCTATTCATGCCCGTGCCACCTCTTAAATGGCTTAATCTTCATCAATCGACTTCTGGCTCATAAAAAAATAATACAATTTTCCCTTGGTGAATATATATGGTCTCGTTCTCTGAGATAACATTTAGCTTGTGTTTCTTACTTTCTGAACCTCCTTCTCCCTCTTTCTCGTCGTCTTTATCCTCCTCCTCCTGCTCCTTCTCCTCTTCCTCTTCGTCTTCTCCTCCTCCTTCTCACTCTCATAGACTTGGGACGTAATCACCTTTTGCTGTCCTCTCTGACGCTTAATAGACCTTTGAGCCGGACCTCTTATGGCTTTCCAATATCATTGCTAAGCAGAAGGTGACATAATGCTTGATGCTCGTCTGGTCCTGTGTAATGCACTCTATCATTCACCCGACGCTCCCTCACACATCTATATTCTTGATTTTAATTGTTGGTATTCTCGTCTTTATTATTGTTTACATTCTATAATATTGCTGCGATTTATTTTATCTGTATCTCTTTTTTTTCCATCTATTTCTGTGTTAATGTGTATGTGTGTACGTTTCTATTTCTTTTGCCTCTTAAGTTTCACACGACTTCGTTACTCTATTAGAAAGAAAATTGGGTGGTTATAAATAGGAGCTGCCTCGTATGGGCCAATAGGCCTTCTGCAGTTACCTTGTTCTTATGTTCTTCTTATGCTTCCTTCCCTTCCATTGCCCAACGGAAGGGGAATTTTCAGGGGGAAAGCGCCAAGACATTACGTCTATATAGCACTTGGAAGGGGGGTTAGGATAAGGATTTGGGATGGGACAGGGAAGGGGGAAGGAATGGTGAACAACCACATGTGGACAGTCGGGGATTGAACGCCGACCTGCGGTAACTCTGCCCAACGGAAGAGTTACCGAGGTTCTTAAAAACAGTCCGTTAGTAAATCTTGCCTCGCTTCATTGCAGTGTTATATTTATTTTCGGGAGAAATATTGCTTGTCTTTCGCAACTTCTGCTCTTCCCAGTGTGTTCATTTAGATTTCTTTAGTGTTGCCGTATTGAACTTGGCGGCGGAAACAAAACAAAAAACCTGCACAAACTTCAACAGACGAATCCTGAGAGCAGTTTTAGCGTGGGATTTATAAACACAGGTCGCCGTGTGCCGCTGTGTTCTCTCGTTCGAGGTATATGGGAGCCCCGGGGCGTCCAGGGGCCAGATTCACGAAGCATGTACACAAGCACTTACGAGCGTGTACATCTTTTCTCAATCTTTGACGGCTTTGTTTACAATTATTAAACAGTTAATGAGCTCCGAAGCACCAGGAGGCTGTTTATAACAATAACAACATTTGATTGGCAAGTTTTCATGCTTTTAAACTGTTTAATAAATGTAACCAAAGCCGTCAAAGATTGAGGAAAGATGAACACGTTCGTAAGTGTTTGCGTAAGTGCTTTCGTGAATCTGGCCCCAGGTCTCTCATACTATACTATGCTGTTTCCTGGTTCACTCCCCTCGTCCCATCCCAAATCCTTATCCTGACCCCCTTCCCAGTGCTATATAGTCGTAATGGCTTGGCGCTTCCCCCCCCCCCCCCCCTTGATACCTCACCCTTCCCACTCTCACATTCAGAGATTATTCACAGGGCTCTTATGGGCTGTCTGATTTCCCTGCGTGTGTGTATGTGTGTATTTGTACATGTGTATTTTTTTTAACACTGTGCCTTTATGGATATGTATTTCTGTATGAATATGTTTGAACAAGGATGCACCCTGAATAACTCAAGCGCACTTAAGAACATACACGTACGTATGCGCGCGCGCAAGCACACACACACACGCACACACGGATGAATACATCAGTTGATTGACGGTTGAGAGGCGGGACCAAAGATCCAGAGCTCAACCACCGCAAGCACAACTAGGTGAGCAAACTAGGTGAACACACACACACACACACACACACACACACACACACACACACACACACACGCACGCACGCACGCACACACACACACACACACACACACACACACACACACACACACGCAAAGACATTTGCTTCTCAAATGCTATTTTCTACAACCAGAAAAAGAGACGAACTGCACAGACAAAAACGCATAAGACGAGGCTAATGTCTCGACCCCCCAAGAATAACCTGGTGAGTAATTAGTCCCTATAACATTAATTAGCGACGCCCTGAGGACAGGACGAGATCAGATGATCCTCGTCTTCCTTGGCGGAAAAAAATATTAAAAAACGCTAAAAAAAATATTAATATTAATAATTGCAACAAAACTGAATGCAAAATGATGTTGCTGTGTTTTGGTTATATATATATATATATATATATATATATATATATATATATATATATATATATATATATATATATATATATATATATATATATATATATATATATATATATAACTGGCCTTCCAAAGCTTGCAGTGTCGAGTCCCAAGCCTGGCATCCTATTCCTCCAAGCCTGGCATACTATTCCTCCAAGCCTGGCATACTATTCCTCCAAGCCTGGCATCCTATCCCCCCCCCCCCCCAAGCCTGGCTTTTCAAGCTGTGGTTGTTCGCAATAATTTATTCGTCAATTTCCTCAAATTTAAATGAGTAATAATGTACATTATAACTTTGAATAGTTAGGAATCTTTTAGGTTAAGGTGGGTATGATGACTTTGTTCATAGTTTGTATTTCCAGTTCAGTGGAAATACAGTAGGTACAGAGGGGGAGGTGGGTTTCGAACATAGGAAATGAGCGAAGTATTTTTTTTTTTCCATTTTCCGTGTAATGTTCGGACATAATCGTTTTGTGAGTTGAGTGTAAAGCGTTAAATGGTCGTTAATCTAGCAGCCGCCTCGGCTGCCGGATTAACGACCATTTGGCACATGTTTAGAGAACGAGCAAGTATACTCTTCCTTCTTTGGTTATACTCAGTCGTGCAGGTATACTCCGCCTCCTCCTCCTTTGGTTATACTCGGCTGTGCTCCAGTTTACCCCAAACACGCATTCGTAAATTTTTACGTCTTGTGTAAACACAAAAATTGTGTATTTTCATGAATATATATTAATAATAATGTATGTTATGATGCTATGTATACTTAGGCGTTCGGTAGGTTAGGCTTAGTGTTTTGACTTTATTGATATTTATTTGTATTTGCAGGTCGGGAGTAAAGGAAATAGAAAGGTACGTGGTCGTGGGGGCCGTCGGTTCCGGGAACAAACTCAGCGTTAACACACGGTTGATAAACCATTTAAACGATGGTTTAGCGCGAGGATTAACAAGCATTTGCCCAATGGGGCTGCAACCTGTCCTCAGGCCCGGCTCGTTAAAGCACCGGCCGTCCCTCTAGATGCATTCATCAATATTTAACTTAGTGTAATTCAAATAGGTTTGTTCTCATATATAAAAATACTATATAGTCTTAATGGCTTGGCGCTTTCCCCTGATAGTTTCCTTCCTTCATATATAAATCAGTATTATGTAAAATAAAATTCAGTGTATAGTTTGTCGTATGTTAAGTTAGGTTAGGTTAGGTTAGGTTAGGTTAGGTTAGGTTAGGTTCTGCTGGCGATTATTTGTGTTCGTAATACGTGGGTGAAGCATTTACAAACTTGCGATTCGAGCAGAGGTGAGCGAGGCGAGGCTCCAGAGAAGCACGCGGTCATCAGTTGTGAGTCGTATCTAAAGTGTTTTTTCATTCATAAACAGGAGGTTTGGCGGCTGGATTAACGAGCCTTTGACCTTTGTTGATGAGGACGGGCTGTCTGTACGGCTGGGTGAAGTATTTAGAGACGCCTCAAACACAGGAAATGAAGCAAAAAGCTTCGAGAAATGTTTCGAACCACTGAACCAAAATATTCACGTTTTGGACAGCGGAAGCTAAGACCTCACATAGTCTCTATCCATTGGTGGTAATGTTAGTGCTTAGCAACGTTTTATTGACTGTCGTAATCGTTGTGGTAATTCATTGCGGAGATACGGACATACTGACAAACTTTCAGATTTATTAGTGTGCGTTATAGATCTCGCTTTCGTCTGCATACAGCCCTTAAGCGGACGTGTAAGTACACACGAATATCTTAGTGTTTCGTTCGATAGTTTCCACTAAATAATATTTTTTTCGGTTTTCGGAGTATAAAATGACGTAGAAATATTACGGGTGTTTTGACATGTTCAAACAATTCGCGTTTGTATATCAAACATGTGAAGGCTCGTTAAATGTTGTCGTTCACATGTGCTCACAACTGGTAGTGTGTGCACTGACGAGACTCAATAACATGGACGGAACGATACGACTCGTTAATTGCTTTTATTTTCAGATTTCTGGGTTGTTAGTCATGCGTGGTGAGTGTGCATTCAGCAGTTGTTGTCACTAAGCATTGTGATACGAGGAATGGCTGCCTTGACTAGGGTTAATTAACACTTGAAAAACTATGGAATTGTGTGTTGGAACATAGTAGTTTATTTAAGATCCATGTCTTCACGTCGCTGATGCCCGCCGTTAACAATGTGTTCCACCCCTCCCACCACCCTTCCCAGTGTTGTGTGTACCACCTTCCCCCCCTTCCATACCGTCGTTATCTACGTGTTCCCGCGCCCCACATAAGGGGGGGGGCCCACCCCCTACATATCAGTTTGTCTTCCCCGAAGCTCAGTTGGTCCCCCTCCCCTTCTTTTCAAACCTATTCCCTACCCCCTACCAGTATGGGAGGCTTCCTGACCTCCCTCCTTGCATATCTCCCTCCCTCTCCCTCTATTTTCCCTCCATGTCTCTCCCTCGACCTTCCCTCCCTCCATCAACCCTCCACCGAGACCTACTTTAGCTAGGTCAAATATTTCTGGCCAGTTTTTTCACGGGTTAATGAGCTCTTAAGATTACGCCTCGGAAATGCACGCAGGTTTCGTTATAACTTTGCGGAATAAATATAAACTGTGATGTGGGACCTTGTCGTTTGATGGGGTTGAGTGGCCTCGTTGGGGCGGGGGTGGCGATAGTGAGTGGTGGTGATGGTGAGTCCAGTGATGGTGATGTTAATGATGGGGTGAAATGATAATAATGGTGATGTTTTTAATTACGAAACTGATGGTGGTGGTGACTGTGGCCTATGTCAAGACTGGTGGTGTTCCTAAGTCGCCCCTGGCTCAAGAAACTGTACCAGTGGGGGAGGGGGAGGGGGAAGAGCCGTTTGGGCAATACCACATATTGCTTGTCAGTCAATAAGATTTAAAGAAAAGAGAGAAACACTCCCAATACTTGACAAGTTGACCGATAGGGCCACAAAATCCCTTGCATAGCTACTGAACATCGGTCTCTCTCTCTCTCTCTCTCTCTCTCTCTCTCTCTCTCTCTCTCTCTCTCTCTCTCTCTCTCTCTCTCTCTCTCTCTCTCTCCGGTCAAATGGTTCCTTGCCTTATCCTTCACTCTGACTTGCCTCGGAATCTTTCTCAAAAGTTCTTGGTTCAGTGATCTATATGACGGGAAGAAGCAAGACGAGCTAGATAAGAAAGTCTATTTGGTAGCGATCACTGATACAACACGAATATTTGGCCAGCATTTTCAGGTCCCAGGCGGGGACGTTGTTGAGGTACCAAGGCTACTTTGGAAGTACCTATGGTACCTATGGAAGTACCTATGGTACTTCCGAAGTACCATAGGTGTTCAAGACCATGAGTCTTGGTCTGTAGGTGTGTAAGACATATCAGAGGTGTTCAGAGAGTATTAAAGGCGTTCGGATCGTACCAAAGGTGGTAGGTCCCTGGTGCTGTCTGAGACGTACCAGTACCAGGGGGGGGAGGGTTGAGGACGAACCAGGGAGTGGGTGTTGGGGGACGAACCAGGGGGTATTGAAGACGAACCAAGAGGGTGTTGGAAAGGGTCTTTGAGACGGTATCACAGTTGAGAGCTTCAAGTACTCACAGAGTACCAGTGTCACACACGCTACCAAGTCTTCCCGGCTTATATAATGCCTTCGTTTCATAATGACTTTACCAGTGTTATAAAACCCGTACAATATAACTTCAGTCACTTCAAACAAATGGAAGAATAAACCCAATTGCAATCTGGAGTCATTGCAGAAACTGAAACAAAATGTGGAAGCCAAAAAAGAGGATTGGAGTGACTTTGGGAGCTGTATCAGGGAGCGACTGGGCGAGTCTCTGATTGGGATTTGATTGGGAGTAAATGATCTGACTCGTAATGGTGATTGCAGACTTAGCGGCGCGAGAGGGGAGGAGATTAAATTTAATTGAGACTTAGCCAGACTTAGTGAGACGCATTGATGATATCCCAGCATCAATGTGTCAGCCAGGGCGTCCCCCTTCCGTGTTGAAGAAGGTGGTGTGCATGACTTTTTGCATGCAAACTGCAATGTCTGATTTTTTTATATAGTGGAGAAATGGATATATATTTGGTTATATATTGGCGTTCCTTGAAGATATACCCCATTTCAGCGCATCCTCAAGGTATACCCATGGACATTTACATGGGTAGATGCCCATGTATATCCCATTCTACATAGGTAGATGCCTGGATAGGTAGAAGCAAGCCTGATATATGGAACGAAGTTAACACGCTTCGTTACACTACACTAAAAGTAGTTAGTAAACAGTTGATTGAGAGTTGAGAGGCGGGCCGAAAGAGCAAAGCTCAACCCCCGCAAGCCCAACTAGGTGAACTAGGTGAACTAGGTGAATACCTCGAACCAAGTTTGGAGGTAATGTGTTGGTTCATCTTATCCATGTGTAAAATAGTTACAGTGAAAGTTATTGCTGTTAAAGATCGTCATTACAATACAAATTTAAGTGTCTTCATTGCTGTTTGCAACGGTAATAAAAGGTAGTTATATATATATTAAAATTGGATTTAAAAATAACGATAATATTAACGATACTGGCTTCCTTAGGTAAGAATCTCGCTATCTTGGAAACCAATCATTATCGCTAAACACCAGACACTACGAGAAAATCGCCTCGTTGACCTAGGAAGCGAGATCGATGTGAGTGAATGGAGAAGCTAGGAGCTATAAAAAATATTAATGTTAGATTTAAAAAGATAAACTTGTTTGATGTAATTAGACAATATCGAGTCGCGGTCTAATTTAAAGTGAGATTTGCTGTCTCAAATGTCTGTCTGAATAAATAATTCATAGCGATGAACACGTGACCACCAGCCTCGTTATTTCCAGGTATTGAGAGAAGATGCATCTAAAATGCCAGTTAACGAGGCAATTTCTAAAGTCAACCTCGATTCGAAAATGATGTCTCTCTCTCTCTCTCTCTCTCTCTCTCTCTCTCTCTCTCTCTCTCTCTCTCTCTCTCTCTCTCTCTCTCTCTCTCTCTCTCTCTCTCTCTCTCTCTCTCTCTTTGTCTTCGGAAAAGAGACAACAAACGAGTTAAATATTCTATCAGAAAATATTTCGATATAGAGAAAACAGCGTTGATCAACTCGCATATCGATTCAAATTTGTAAATAATTTGTATATAAAATTAAATCATATTGTTTATAAGTATTATTCCACCTTGTGTGTGTGGTAATGGAATAAATACTCTTGTAGTTCAGTAGTTCTATACTCAACAACCTGTTTTACCTCAGTCACCCATCTCTCGGCGCATCCTCAAGGTATACCCATCTACTCATCTACCCATCTACATGGGGTAGATGCCCTGGACAAGTAGAACTAAGCCTGATAAAAAAGTTAAGTAAATAATTTCATACCATAATTACACCTCTGTAATTTGCGTTTCTCGTTTCAAGGTAATCTTGCTGGATAATAAAATGTGGATACGCGAGTAATTTAGGGTGAAATCGCCTAAAGTCTACATTTTAGACAGTTGGACAACTTGATGAGAAATGGAATAATATTTTCGCAAATTTAAGTAAGTTAAGTAAATAAATTTACTTAACTCTGCATCAACCAAAGTGGTGCAGATATTTCTTGAAATCTTTTCCCTCTCTCTCATGGGAGAGAGAATAAATGGTCAAGTGTCACAGATTATATATAAGAGTTTCTATTATAATTTTAAAGTAGAGTTTGCTGTTAGGTTAAAAGGCTTCTTAATAGCTAGAGAATTATAACAGAATTGTTTATAATTCATCTGGCTATATTTGTGATGTGTTGGGCAGCAGGTGTGTGTGTGTTGTGCTGGGCAGCAGGTGTGTGTGTGTTGTGCTGGGCAGCAGGTGTGTGATGTGTTGGGCAGCAGGTGTGTGTGTGTTGTGCTGGGCAGCAGGTGTGTGTGTGTTGTGCTGGGCAGCAGGTGTGTGTGTTGTGCTGGGCAGCAGGTGTGTGATGTGTTGGGCAGCAGGTGTGTGTGTGTTGTGCTGGGCAGCAGGTGTGTGTGTGTTGTGCTGGGCAGCAGGTGTGTGT
>NC_091232.1:2943147-2993147 GCF_040958095.1 Procambarus clarkii
CTCTACAAGCGTGCCCACCTTGGGGGAGGGTGGTACTCTACAAGCGTGCCCACCTTGGGGGAGGGGGAGGTACTCTACAAGACTGCCCACCTTGGGGGGTCTGACTGATAGCGCTGCTGCTGCAGATGGGGCACAAGGACGTCTGATTTTTTTATATTGTTGCCGCCGGAAGCGGCTAGTTTATTGTGCACCCCATACCCATCCTGTGAGCGGTAGCGCAAAAAGCATTACCGAGGGCACAAAAGGTCTTTATCAAGGGCGCATAATTTCGTGCTTTTGGGCAGGATTTCGCTGGTGATTGTGTGTAAAAACATTGTGTGGGTTATGATAGAGCCCTGTTGCTCAAGATAACCTCAAGATAACCTGTTGTTAGCGATTGTTCGGGTGCCTTGAAAGAGATGCTGTTAGGCCAATATATTGGAAGGAGAGTCCGCATGTAGAACCCTCGTTTCCTTCAGTGTATTGGAAAAAAAGATAATGTGACTATTTATGCTTCAATAGAAATGAAACTCCAGCTTATTGGTGAGATATTATCAGGAAGATTTAAATAAATAAATGGTGCAGTTTTGTAGCTCAGTGTTGCAGAGTTGTAGATCAGTGTTGGTAGTGGTACAGTGTTGTAGCTCAGTGGTGGTAGTGGTACAGTGTTGTAGTTCAATGTTGCAGAGTTGAAGATCAGTGTTGGTAGTGGTACAGTGTTGTAGCTCAGTGGTGGTAGTGGTACAGTGTTGTAGTTCAATGTTGCAGAGTTGAAGATCAGTGGTGGTAGTGGTACAGTGTTGTAGCTCAGTGATGGTAGTGGTACAGTGTTGTAGCTCAGTGGTGGTAGTAGTACAGTGTTGTAGCTCAGTGTTGGTAGTGGTACAGTGTTGTAGATCAGTGTTGGTAGTGGTACAGTGTTGTAGCTCAGTGGTGGTAATGGTACAGTGTTGTAGTTCAGTGTTGCAGAGTTGTAGATCAGTGGTGGTAGTGGTACGGTGTTGTAGCTCAGTGATGGTAGTGGTACAGTGTTGTAGCTCAGTGGTGGTAGTGGTACAGTGTTGTAGCTCAGTGGTGGTAGTGGTACAGTGTTGTAGCTCAGTGGTGGTAGTGGTACAGTGTTGTAGCTCAGTGGTGGTAGTGGTACAGTGTTGTAGCTCAGTGATGGTAGTGGTACAGTGTTGTAGCTCAGTGGTGGTAGTGGTACAGTGTTGTAGCTGAGTGGTGGTAGTGGTACAGTGTTGTAGCTCAGTGGTGGTAGTGGTACAGTGTTGTAGCTGAGTGGTGGTAGTGGTACAGTGGTACAGTGTTGTAGCTCAGTGGTGGTAGTGGTACAGTGTTGTAGCTCAGTGGTGGTAGTGGTACAGTGTTGTAGCTCAGTGGTGGTAGTGGTACAGTGTTGTAGCTCAGTGATGGTAGTGGTACAGTGTTGTAGCTCAGTGGTGGTAGTGGTACAGTGTTGTAGCTGAGTGGTGGTAGTGGTACAGTGTTGTAGCTCAGTGGTGGTAGTGGTACAGTGTTGTAGCTGAGTGGTGGTAGTGGTACAGTGGTACAGTGTTGTAGCTCAGTGGTGGTAGTGGTACAGTGTTGTAGCTCAGTGATGGTAGTGGTATAGTGTTGTAGCTCAGTGGTGGTAGTGGTATAGTGTTGTATCTCAATAGTGGTAGTAATAGTGTAGTGTTGGGAAGGGTGTTAATGGTGTAATTATGTAATTAATTAGCCTGCATAACCTTCCCAATAAGAGATTTTCTTGCAATTTTACATAATCTTCTCTGAGCTCATTATATTTTGTGGTGTGAATGTTGATAGCAAGATTTCTATACATCTTCTAATTTATTAGTACGGTTTATAATATCTATAAACGTATTTAATTTAAATTAATTAGCCAATTTTGTTACCTATATTTGATAAACGTATTTTTTTCTATAATGCGTCATTTGTAAGTCTCGCCTGTACATATGTACTATAAATTTACGTAAAATATATGTACACTTATTTTCTATTTCATTTTAATTGTATGCATTCAACTTTAATAAGTAATTCAAACAGCTGTGATATAGTCAACTTTTGTAAGTCTCGCCTGTACATATAGATTTACGTACAATATATGTACACTTATTTTCTATTTCATTTTAATTGTATGCATTCAACTTTAATAAGTAATTCAAACAGCTGTGATATAGTCAACTTTTGTAAGTAGAGAGGATTAACTTGAACTGGAGAAAAGAGAAAACCTCACTCTAACTTTTAAATAGATGCGCCGTTCTTTCGTGGATATTGCAGAGTCAAAGTGCTTTAAAAAATCCCCAAGTTACAGCCTAGTGTATCTCTGCTCCAAGCTGGGGCTAGGCGAAGTTTGCCCGTAGTGTTCTGAAGTTATTTCAGCGAGAGAGAGAGAGAGAGAGAGAGAGGGAGAGGGAAAGATAATCCTAAAACTTTGTAAGTGGTGTCATGTATAATAAGTAGCGCAATTAGTGCCTTAAGTAGGGGGATTTTTTTTAGTGCATTTTAATGGGGGCTTCATCTGAAATTTTATATCACGTTTTCAAGCCTTGTAATTAGTTTCGTATTTCCTAATAGTCTGAAAAAATTTAGGCCAATTTTATTCGCTTATATTTTGAACAGAAACACGAGCAAAATAATATTGATGTGATGGGATCGATCTCGCTTCCCTGGACGCCCCAAGGAACTCGCATTACCAAGTGAAGCATAACCTCATCATGGATCAGTCGGTTGTGCGTGTGCCTGGAAAGTCCAAGGACGAGAGTTCGAGCCCATTGCATGACCTCTAGATTGTCTCATAGGTAAATCATTTGATTTCATTATGCAATAGAAAGAGGCTTTATAAATGTATACTTTATGCAAATATAATTAAAAAAAATATTACATTAAACAGAATCACCTCTTTGATAATATTAACAATTAAAGATAGGCCTAACAGCTATCACATCGGGAACAATAAGAACATAAGAACATAAGAACATAAGAACAAAGGTAACTGCAGAAGGCCTATTGGCCCATACGAGGCAGCTCCTATTCTATAACCACCCAATCCCACTCATATACTTGTCCAACCCGTGCTTGAAACAATCGAGGGACCCCACCTCCACAATGTTACGCGGCAATTGGTTCCACAAATCAACAACCCTGTTACTGAACCAGTATTTACCCAAGTCTTTCCTAAATCTAAACTTATCCAATTTATATCCATTGTTTCGTGTTCTGTCCTGTGTTGATACTTTTAATACCCTATTAATATCCCCCCGGTTATGTCCATTCATCCACTTGTAAACCTCTATCATGTCACCCCTAACTTTTCGCCTTTCCAGTGAATGCAACTTAAGCTTTGTTAATCTTTCTTCATATGAAAGATTTCTAATTTGGGGAATTAACTTAATCATCCTACGCTGGACACGTTCAAGTGAATTTATATCCATTCTATAATATGGCGACCAAAACTGAACTGCATAATCTAAATGGGGCCTAACTAGAGCAAGATATAGCTTGAGAACCACACCAGGTGTCTTGTTACTAACGCTGCGATTAATAAATCCAAGTGTCCGATTTGCCTTATTACGAACATTTATGCATTGATCCTTTTGTTTTAAATTCTTACTAATCATAACTCCCAGATCCCTTTCGCAATCCGACTTCGCAATCACAACACCATCTAGCTCGTATCTTGTAACTCTATCATCATTACCTAACCTCAGAACTTTACATTTATCAGCATTAAACTGCATCTGCCAATCCTTTGACCATTTCAAAACCCTATCTAGATCAACTTGAAGTGATAGTGAGTCCTCCTCCGAATTAATTTCCCTACCGATTTTCGTATCATCGGCAAATTTGCAAATGTTGCTACTCAAACCTGAATCTAAATCATTTATATATATTATAAACAACAGAGGTCCCAGGACAGAGCCTTGAGGCACTCCACTTACAACATTTTCCCACTCTGACTTGATTCCATTTATACTAACTCTCTGTTTCCTTTGGTATAGCCATGCCCTAATCCAGCTTAATATAGCACCCCCAATACCATGAGACTCTATTTTTTTAATCAGTCTTTCATGTGGCACTGTATCAAAAGCTTTGCTAAAGTCAAGGTATACAACATCGCAATCCTTACCACTATCAACTGCCTCAACAATGCTAGAATAAAAAGATAACAAATTTGTTAAACATGAACGGCCATTTATAAAACCATGTTGCGACTCAATTATTAATTTATGTTTTTCAAGATGAAGACGAATTTTATTTGCTATTATAGATTCGAGTAACTTTCCCACAATAGACGTTAGGCTAATTGGTCGATAGTTAGACGCAAGTGATCTATCTCCTTTCTTAAAAACTGGTATCACATTAGCAACTTTCCAAAACTCTGGCACTCTGCCTGACTCTATTGATTTATTAAATATGGTTGACAGTGGGTCACAAAGCTCCTCTTTGCATTCTTTAAGCACCCTAGCAAACACTTCATCCGGCCCTGGGGATTTGTTTGGTTTGAGTTTTACTATTTGTTTAAGAACATCCTCCCTGGTAACTGCTAAACTCGTCAACCTGTCCTCGTCCCCACCCACATAGACTTGTTCGGCTGAAGGCATATTGTTAAGTTCCTCTTTAGTAAATACAGATACAAAATATTTATTAAAAATACTACTCATCTCTTCATCACTATCTGTTATTTGACCTGTCTCAGTTTTTAATGGACCTATCCTTTCCCTAGTCTTAGTACGATATAACTGAAAAAACCCTTTAGGATTTGTCTTTGCTTGCCCTGCTATGCGAACTTCATAGTTTCTTTTTGCTTTCCTTATCTCTTTTTTAACATTTCTAACCAGTTGTACGAATTCCTGTTCTAAAGTGACCTCCCCATTTTTAATCCTTTTGTACCAAGCTCTCTTTTTACCTATAAGGTTCTTCAAATTCTTTGTTATCCACTTTGGGTCATTAGTATACGATCTATTCAATTTGTATGGTATACTACGTTCCTGTGCTTTGTTTAGAATATTCTTAAATAAGTTATATATTGAATCCACATCGAAATCCCCATTTAAGTCACCTATCGCTGGGTTCATGTCTCGCTCCAAGACCGGCCCACACCCCATACCCAAGCCTTTCCAATCAATTTGACCCAAAAAATTTCTTAGGCTATTAAAATCAGCTTTTCGAAAATCTGGCACTTTAACAGAATTTTCTCCTACTGGTCTATTCCATTCTATGCTAAATCTGATTTCTTTGTGATCACTGCTCCCTAGCTCACTCCCTATTTCGATGTCACTAATTTGCGTTTCCCTGTTAGTTAACACTAAATCTAAAATATTATTTTCCCGTGTTGGTTCCTTAATGTGTTGCGTAAGAAAGCAATCGTCAATTAATTCTAGAAAATCTTCTGCTTCACTATTCCCTGTTTTGTTCAACCAGTTTATTCCGCTAAAATTAAAGTCACCCATGACATAAATACTGTTAGATCTAGATGCTCTAGATATTTCATCCCATAGATGCTTTGCTTCCATTCTGTCTAAATTTGGTGGCCTATATATTACTCCTATTATAATATTATTAGCTTTTTCGTTTAATTCAATCCAAATAGTTTCTGTGTGTGGCTCTGTTTTGATTCCCTCTTTGAGACTACATTTCAAATTGTCCCTAACATATATGGCTACTCCACCTCCTCGTCTAATATATCTATCTGTGTGAAATAGTTTAAATCCATATATTTGATATTCAGCTAATAGTTCTCTATTTTCTACATTCATCCACGTTTCGGTAAGTGCAATAATATCTATTTTTTCTGTGCAGACAAGAGCATTTAATTCGTTAATTTTATTTCTTAGACTTCTACTGTTAGTGTAATATACCCTAAGTGAATTGTTATTTTGCGGACCTTCTCTTTCCCTGATCGTTTTGCCAATTCCTTTCTCCCACAAACACATACTTTTATTACCTCCTTCCTCCAAATCAATTCCCATACCTCTATCTACTAACAGTTTAAACCCAAACAAACACCTCTAACCACTTCTTCTAACGAGTTCGCAACAGCAACAACCCCAGCTCTCGATAGATGCACCCCATCACGAGCATACATTTCATTTCTTCCATAGAAGTGTTCCCAGTTGTCTATGAAAGATATTGCATTTGATTTGCAATATCTTTCCAGCCGGCAATTGACACCAAGTGCCCTCGATATCCATTCATTTCCCACTCCCTTTCTTGGAAGAATGCCACATATGATCGGGATTCCTCCCTTGCTCCTAACTAACTCTATGGCTGTTTTATACCTCTGAATCAGTTCCTCACTCCTGACTCGACCAACATCATTTCCTCCCACGCTAATGCAAATAATGGGATTGTTCCCATTACCAGCCATAATATCATTCATGTTGTTTATAATATCACCAATGCCAGCTCCGGGATAGCAAACCCTTAACCTGTTCCCCCTATCTCTAGCACAAAACGTTCTATCCAAATACCTTATCTGGGAATCTCCCACAACTAATGTTTGCTTAGGTACTTCCTTTACTTTCTGAGGGGCCTGCTCTTCCTTTCTCTTCGTTGCTTTCCCTTTTGCGCGATCCACAGTCTCTCCACAGCACTCGTCCTCCAAAACGTCAAATGAATTTGAAGTTGCTATGGCGTTTGAAGGCGGCTTTATCAAAGTCTTCTTAAGGCCCCTGTCTTTCGCAACTCTCCAAGACGAGGTCCCTTTACTGCTGGTCTCCTCCTTCGTTACTTCTCGTTGTTTTTTAAGCTGACGCACCTCCTCCCGCAGAGAGTCCAACTCTGTCCTCAGGGCTCCCACTAGAGTCACCAGGTCCTTCACTACAACTTCCATATTGCTATGATAATATAACAACACTCAGGAGCTCCGGTTAACACAACCTCTCACTGTGACTTCCTATATTTAATGATTAACATCAAAGTTTTCTTTTGGATAGAAGCACAGAATTAGACTATAAGTGAGACTAACGAGAGGGTGAGAGAGACTAACGAGAGGGTGAGAGAGACTAACGAGAGGGTGAGAGAGACTAACGAGAGGGTGAGAGAGACTAACGAGAGGGTCAGAGACACTAACGAGAGGGTGAGAGAGACTAACGAGAGGGTGAGAGACACTAACGAGAGGGTGAGAGACACTAACGAGAGGGTGAGAGAGACTAACGAGAGGGTGAGAGAGACTAACGAGAGGGTGAGAGACACTAACGAGAGGGTGAGAGAGACTAACGAGAGGGCGAGAGAGACTAACGAGAGGGTGAGAGAGACTAACGAGAGGGTGAGAGACTAACAGAAGAGCGAGACCGTAACGATAGCGCAGAACTTTATCATGTTACGTCACACTGACTCGTTATCTAGCTGTCCTCGTTAAATTATTACGAACATCTTAACTGACGCACCAAGTGTTAGTGTCCAAGAGCACTTAACACTTGGACACTTGAGGCGATCGGACAAAAATTAGCCCTTATGGCGATCGGACAAAAATTTTTTTGATCATACCGGAATACGAAAATGAGTAATTTAGGCGATTTTCGACTTTTTTTAAACAGTATTCGGAAAAGATCTCGTGGCTATAGAAGCACAAGTGTTCTCGTGGCGGTAAGCGAAAAGTAGTTATCGTGAATAGCTTCGAAAAGTAGTTATCGTGAATTGGCTTCGAAAAGTAGTTATCGTGAGAGTATATTCAAGAGGTAGTTATCGTGGGAGCATTATTCCTCTGTGGCCAACGATGTTGTCTGACTCATGAAATCGTTTTGTAATGAGCTCAGCTTCTGAAATATTGCGTGAGTGTCTCTGGCCAATTATGAGGGAGAGTTATGAGTATGAACTCATAAAAGAATGGTAGGTAAAATACCGTTTGTAGCACATGTTCTATAGTTTGTATTTATTTGTCTCTCTCTCTCTCTCTCTCTCTCTCTCTCTCTCTCCCTCTCTCTCTCTCTCTCTCTCTCTCTCTCTCTCTCTCTCTCTCTCTCTCTCTCTCTCTCTCTCTCTCTCTCTCTCTCTCTCTCTCTCTCTCTCTCTCTCTCTCTCTCTCTCTCTCTCTCTCTCTCTCTTCCTCTCTCAGTGGGAAGGATGTACAGTATTGCGAAACTCATTTTAATTTATCTGAAATATTATACAATCTCTAATTTCTATTATATTAATCTGTTACCTCTCCAGCCCTATAGCATATGTTTATAACCAAAACATATGAGAGGAAACAAAAGCTGATATGAGACGGAATATATATATATATATATATATATATATATATATATATATATATATATATATATATATATATATATATATATATATATATATATATATTTTCCCTATATTCCCTAAACTAACATATGGTCCTAGCCTTAAAATTTTGTGCCGTCTGTCTCTGAATAAAGTTGATTATTTTAATCCCAGTCGCCAGATTCGCAGAGGCAAAACACGCATCCACGGACGACTGAGCTCGTGTCTAGTTTATATATATATATATTTTTTATTGACATGGGGGAGGGGGGTTGAGAGGGATATTCATTTTTTTATTTTATCGTGGGGTGTCCAGTCTTGGTAGATTTTATCGTATCAGCCTATGGGAGAAGGATAGGGAGGTGAAGGGAGATGACTGGGAGGAACTAGGGGGGGAAGGGAGATGGAAAGGGGGATTTATAAGGGGGAGAGGATGCCAGGTGCTGTTCCATAATGAGAGAGCATTGATCCTCTTTGTTGTGTTTCTTTTTACTGTGTCGTGTTTTTTTATACAAAATTTTGTCCAGGGTTGAGTCCTTAACAAGGGCGAATGTTTAGATTTTTTTTGTTTGGTCCACGTTATTGAGAGTGGGAATCTAAATGTTGTTTTTGGCTACGTATTCTGATGACGAAGACTGTCTCTCTGTTTCTGTCTGTCTGTCTGTCTCTCTCTCTCTCTCTCTCTCTCTCTCTCTCTCTCTCTCTCTCTCTCTCTCTCTCTCCTTTTTCCATCATATGGCTTTTCTTTTTTTTTACTTTGTCTCCACGTTTTCTACTATCTTCCTATTCCTCTTATTTTCCTGTACTCTTCCCTGTTTCTTTTTTACTTATTCTTACAAATCATCTATTAATATTTTCCCCTCTTGTTATATTCTTCTGTTTGTTTCTTGCACGTCATTTAGTCTTATTAGATGTCTTCTACCTCTTCTGTCTCGTTCTCTTCTACTTTCTCCTTTATTATATACTTGAAATGTCTCCGATTCGTTTATTTGTACTTTCTAATTACCATCTATTTGCATTTCCCTTTCCTTGTCTATTTTATGCTTCTTCCCCTCGTCGACATCTATTTTTTTCGGGCTTCCTCCTCCTCCTTCTTCTCTTCTACGTCTTCCTTCTATACATTACATTCCTTACTATCCCCCAAAATATTTTCTCCTGAGGTACTCCCTTTTTTCATATATATTTTGATATATTCCCTTTTATTATCTTTTGATAGTCCCTTTTGATATATTCCTTCTTCCTGATTTAGTCCCTCCAAAGATATTTCCTCCCCCCTCCCCTCCAGATATATATATTCCCCTCTTCACGATATACTTCCCAGTATTCTCCCTACTGGGATACTTGTATATTTTCTCCAGATATACTCCCACCTCCAGCACCCACTCCTTCTATCTCTTTATCCTCCGTCTATTTATGAACGTCTCCTTTCCCCATTCCCTTTCTTAACGTTCTCTTACTCCCCCTTATTGGTATACTTCCACCTCCTTCCTTTGCATCTCTTCTTAGTATACTTCCTCCTCGACTTGTATAGTTTTGTTCTGGTATACCCGGTATACTTCGCGCTTTCCTCTGATAATTTCTTTCTTGTAAAATTCCTTCTCCTCCTTCCTCCTGCTCTAGTTCCTTGAACTGCTTCCTGGGGCGTGAGAAGCTGGTTTTATCCCTTTGATGTTTTCCTTGCAAAATTTGAGAGAAAATCGGAGCGTTTTGGACATTCTTTACTTAAGAACAGCTCTTTCCTTCAGCTTCAGCTTCCCATGCATGTTCTTGGGATGCTGGCTCGCCCATTCTAATCCTCAGTTGCTGGCATAAAACTCTACCCAATCTGTCAGCTATTGCAGCAGTATAGATGCTGCTAATCCCTCTCCATCCCTGCTATTGCAAGTTTGTTATGGCTCCGTCCCCCTTCCAATTCTACAGACTCTGAAACTATGTCGAGGAAGCAAACTTTGAGTGGTAAGACTTAAGTTGAACTTCTTTCATTGAAACTTCAGCTTTCATAACCTTCATAAGCTCTGGGAAGTCTCTCTCTAACTGCTGGCTTTTTTCAGCACAACCAGAGGCCAGATTCACGAAAGCACTTACGAACGTGTACATCTTTCCTCAATCTTTGACGGCTTTGGTTACATTTATTAAACAGTTTACAAGCATGAAAACTTGCCAATCAACTGTTGTTATTGTTAAAAACAGCCTCCTGGTGCTTCGGAGCTCATTAACTGCTTAATAATTGTAAACAAAGCCGCCAAAGATTGAGAAAAGATGTACAGGTTCGTAAGTGTTTGCGTAAGTGCTTTCGTGAATCTGGCCCCTGTTCAGTTGTCCCGTCACGTGTGAGTAGATTGTCAAGTTCAAGTACGTTTATTGACACAATAAAATACTTCACATATGGAGAGAGTAGCAGTTGGCTGTTTAGGTGAGGGTGCCAACTTTTGTATTCCTCGGATAAATAAATATCATTAATATATTATTATATATTTTAGAATGACTCCCGATAACTTAAGGTATCTTATTAAATTCAATCGAAAGTTACTTTTTAGATTTTCTCTCTGATGTTATCTTTAAGAGAATCTTAAAATGTTATATTTATTTGTGTACTTTTAAGAGAGACAGTCTTAAAAATTTTATGTGTAAATTAAATATTGATAAGATTTTTGCTCAATAGCTGAATGTTAGAGTCTGTAACATAAGATAGCAAAAGAAAAACACTCAAAAAAAACTGTGTAATCTCTCATATCAGCCAATTGAGTGAGATTCAAAACAGACTCATAACTGTATATTGAGGCAACTGACAAGCAAAACACACTCACGTGACAGCAGACTGTGAGTGCCTCAGCGCACACACTCGTAACAGCAGACTTATTAATGAGTTCTCCCTTATTTGCATATTTGCAACACGCTCGTCCCTGATTTGCATAAAACATTTTTAACTCCTCTTCTTTTATTTTTTAAATTGCGACTTGATTTAAATTCGTCAATTTTATTTAACAGCATTTTTTTTCCTAAATGATCTCTAGACTTTTTATTTAATCAGGTTTTGTGTATATATTTTTGTATGTCATCGGCTTGATGAAGATAATTGATCACAATACCAAACATCAAGAGAGAGAAGAGGGATCTTGAGGTTATCTTGAGATGATTTCGGGGCTTTAGTGTCCCAGCGGCCCGGTCCTCGACCAGGCCTCCACCCCCAGGAAGCAGCCCGTGACAGCTGACTAACTCCCAGGTACCTATTTACTGCTGAATGACTAAAGTTCTTTTTTTGTTATTTTTTATTGACACATGGAAAGAAGGTGAACACACTCCAACATGCAACAGACTTGAGCTGATCTCGATCACTGAGGTGGTGACAGGGCAAAGAAGAGATTTCTTATAAGACCAAAATTTACTGTCAGTTTTTGGACATGGAGTGACAGAAACAGTCAGATAGACAGAGACACGGACAGCAAATAAGGAGGTTTGGGGTAATATGTGTGTGTGTGTGTGTAGTCCTCTGTTTTATTAGCATTATTGTTTTACTGTTTTACTAATACAGGTCAGTTTCCAGGGGGGACCCTTTAGATTTTTAAACCTGCTAATCGTCTGATGTAATTACTCAACAGCCTAGATAACCTCAAGCTAACCTCAAGCCTCTTCCTTCTCACAACAGTTCGTATGTGTGTTTACTATTTGTGTCTGCAGGATCGAGCTGTTAGCTCTTGGACCCCGCCTTTCTAACCGTCGGTTGTATAATGTTCTGACTCTCGACCTGTTTTCCTCTTTCCTATCTACTACATATATTTCTCGCTATCATACACACGCATTCCCAGGAAGCAGCCCCCGTAGCAGTTGCCTAACTCCCAGGTACCTATTTACTGCTAGGTGAACAGCGGCATCAGGGTGAAAGAAACCCTGTCCCATTTGTTTCCGCCTTCGCTGGGAATCGAACCCAGGCCCATAGGACTACGAATTCCCAGCGATGTTGACTCAGCCGTCAGGCCCCCGTATATATGGGTGTGTGTGTGTGTGTACTCACCTACTCACCTAATTGTGCTTGCGGGGGTGAACTCTGGCTCTTTAGTCCCGCCTCTCAACCGTTAATCAACAGGTGTACAGGTTCCTGAGATGTGTGTGTGTGTGTGTGTGTGTGTGTGTGTGTGTGTGTGTGTGTGTGTGTGTGTGCGTGTGTGTGTGTGTGTGTGTGTGTGTGTGTGTGTGTGTGTGTGTGTGTGCGCGCGTGTGTGTGTGTGTGTGTGTGTGTGTGTGTGTGTGTGTGTGTGTGTGTGTGCGCGTGTGTGTGTGTGTTTTAAAACAAAAAATAATAGGTGTCTCCAGGGGACCTGATTACCAGCAGACAAGCATCCACTGCGTGTATACAACTCCTCTAATTAAAGGGACAGAATTAAAACTCTCGCTCCATTGTTTCTCTCACACTTCCAGTAACAAAAGAACGCTCGTTCAGCGTCACGCGTTCTTCACGGCTTCAGCTGCCCCATCTATAGCACCCCCGACGTTCACACCTTCACACATAAACCTACACGTTCTACCTATATGTAATCATTCTGCAACATTTCCAACTGCATAGACGCATTTACAATTAAGCAATAATACCTTCTCCAAGGCAAACCTCACCGTATCTTTATCTACAACTGCGCCTCTAGTCCACTTTTGATATAGAAATCTATATCAAATGATATATATATAATGATATATATGTGGGTTGCTTGCTTGTATGTGGGTTGCTTGCTTGTATGTGGGTTGCTTGCTTGTATGTGGGTTGTTTGCTTGTATGTGGGTTGTTTGCTTGTATGTGGGTTGTTTGCTTGTATGTGGGTTGTTTGCTTGTATGTGGGTTGTTTGCTTGTATGTGGGTTGCTTGCTTGTATGTGGGTTGCTTGCTTGTATGTGGGTTGTTTGCTTGTATACAAGTGCCAGCAAATACACAGATGTCAACAACATATTCATCTTAAGCTTCATCTGTGTCAATAAGTTTCCCTACTAAATGCCTATATACTTAGTCCTGCACCTAAACTTTGCTACACCTTCTCCTGCAATTAATACAGCTACACCTACACCTGCAATTAATACAGCTACACCTACACCTGCAACTAACACAGCTACACCTGCAACTAACACAGCTACACCTACACCTGCAATTAACACAGCTACACCTACACCTGCAACTAACACACCTACACCTACTAAAACAGCTACACCTACACCTGCAAGTAATACAGGTGCACCTACCCCCCTTTAATTAACACCTATACATAAGACCCTGAGTACACAAGAATAGATTAGTTTACAGAACTTGTCGGCCCAGGTGATTGCTCACGCATGATTGTGTGAGACCTGCGCTTGAAACAATCCAGCGTCTGCAATGTTATTGGTTAAGTTCTTCCATCCATCAAACAACCTTTTCCTGCAGCAACACCTGTACGTGAACCTTTTGCTGCACCTGGACATGAAGCTTCAACTACACCTGTAAATGAATCTTCACCTGTATGAGTGTGTGTGTGTGTGTGTGTGTGTGTGTGTGTGTGTGTGTGTGTGTGTGTGTGCACTTCTGCTCCATGTGTGCACCTTTCTCCCTACATGTGTGCACCTTCCCCTGCATCTTCACTTCCCCTGATAAGCTGTATATTAAGCTTACATAAATCCCAAGAAGCTTAGGCTGTCGCAGTAAAGACTGCCTGAGTAAGAAGGGAAATGTGGGGGAAGGTACGTCTGGCGTACCATCAACACAGGGCGGACTTGTTACCCCTGAGAGTAGTACTGGGAGGGGAACGAAGCAGCGTCGGGCGTAATATACAAAGGCACGAGTCAGGCGCAGCTTTTTACTAACCCAGACCAAGACGCAGCAGGAACGCCAGACGAAGGCTGAAAAAATTATGTGAAAAAAGTTCCTGTCAGCGTAGAGCGTTTGCTATGAAGATCTGACCTCTGGGGGCAATTTTTCCTGTGAATCCGTCTGAGAAGAAGTGGGATTTCCTTATATGTACCCGTACCATCTACGACGGTACGGGTAAGACGTCGTAGGGGCGTCACACATGTGCACACCATATGTGGAACACAACATTTGATCTCCTTTTTTATTTATTTTTTATTTTTTTTTAGCTATGTTAGGATAGGAAAGGATAGGCTTGGGTTGATTGGATTGTTGGTTGGATTACATTCTTTCCTCTTGTCTTAGACGACCCTTACATAAAATTTATACATATATATATATATATATATATATATATATATATATATATATATATATATATATATATATATATATATATATATATATATATATATATATATATATATATATATATATATATATATAATATCGATGACCAGGCCCATCACCTCAACCACCATCCCCAAAAGCCCACAAGCAATCCAACTGGGATGGCCCCATTGTAGACCAAGTTGCTGCAGAGTGCCTGGGTGCTGCAACAACAACACCCAGGCACTCGACATTGCTCGCCTCACAGCAGTAGCAGCCCCACATGCAGGGAATTTCCTGTTAGCAACCCCAATGTCGGCAACTGGCACGCGTCTCACACCACACGAATTGCTGTGGCCCTCCGCCTTGTTGCCCCAATCCACACCAAATATAGGTGTATTTGCGGCGAGGTGGTGGCTGACAGGTACGGCCACCATGGCCTACTCTGCCAAAGCACAGTGGGATGGCACTCGAGGCACAGTGAAGTTAACGACATCATCAAGAGGAGCCTCACCACAGCTGGATGCCCAGCTGAAAGAGAGCCCCGTTACCTAACGCCTCGTAACTCTGATGCTCTTATTGGTCGCCCGGATGGTATCACAGTGAACCCCTGGAAGAATGACAAGCTACCGGTGTGGGACTACACATGTGTATCAACCCTGGCTAACACCTACATTGAGTTAATAGTCAATTAAGTTAATAGTGGCTCTGTCTAGAGTTGGAATGACACCATTAATCCCCCCCCCTCCGCCGCACTTCCCTATTGTCACCCCTATTATTGTTTCCCCCTCTCCCCTACCTCAACCTTTACTTAACCCCTGGTATCACCCCCATTTCTTCAACCACCATTTCTACAACCACCTACGAATGGTCTCGCAAAACAGACACCACTATTATCAGAGCTCTGTTACCTACTGTGTCAGCTTGTCACCGCTAACTCCACTCTATTCACTGTCATTATTAGAGTATCTACACCTCTTGCGAAGGAGACTTTCACCTATTCCCAGCACGACGACCTCCACTTCGCATTAAAACGACTCCCCCCCTGACTCGTTCTAGTTCGATCTGCACAATCACAACATGCAACGACAACGAGTCCCATCACGACTCCATCACCAACCCCACAATGGCCGCCCCTTTTCCCTCCAACAAAAAATAAAAATAAAAAAGAATCGCGCCCTCCCACGCGCAGGACAAGAGGACCCGTTGTCCTGTAGGAGCTCAAAAAACGAGAGAATAAATTCGATTACAGCAGCGTCCTGAATCATTCGAAAATAAATCGCTTTTTTGTCGGAAATAATTCTTGCTGGGACGCCAATTATGAGTCGAAAACAAGTAATTCTTTTCACGTCTGAGTCGCAGTCTTTTTTTTTCCTTCCAGCGAAATGTGAAGTGGAATTTCTGTTCGATTTCTTTGAAAGTAGAATTCATTATTACCTGAAGAGGTTGGGTGAGATGACAGTTTTCTTTACTTCCCAATGCAAGTATTGGGGTCCTGATTTCTTACTTTTATTAGGATCTTAATAATAATACACAAAATATGATGACCATACGTATACATTTTATATCCATATCATTATTATTATTTTAATGAAAATTCTGAAAGATAATTTGAAAATGAGGTATCGTTTTCGACAGTACATTAACAATTACAAAAAATCTTTTATTAAAATATTTATATTTTTATTAAAAATCTTATATTAAAAATATTTTCATGAAAATTCTGAAAGATAATTTGAAAATGAGGTATCATTTTCGACAGTACATTAACAATTACAAAAAATCTTTTATTAAAATATTTATATTTTTATTAAAAATCTTATATTAAAATATTTATATTTTTATTAAAAATCTTATATTAAAAATATTTTAATGAAAATTCTGAAGATAATTTGAAAATGAGGTATCATTTTCAACAGTACATTAACAATTACAAAAAAAAATCCTTTCACGGTCTGTATTATTACATGTATTATTCCTGTCTTACTGATTAATTGACACCTGACACATAGTTCATGAGATGCTGCAAATTTAATTCAATGCTAAAAGCCAGTTCGTGTACCGTAAGATAAAGCTATACACTCTGACTGTAGACTTGGGAGTAATAATGGCCACCTGCCAGCCAGTTATTGCATTAATTGTAATGAATTATTGATCAAACCATCAGGCAAATTGACTTTGATCCTAGTTGTTAAGGAGATGTTGACCAGACCACACATTGGAAGACCACACATAGGACCACAGGATCATACAGGACCACACACTAGAAGGTGAAGGGACGACGACGTTTCGGTCCGTCCTGGACCATCACAATCGACTT
Source organism: Procambarus clarkii (assembly GCF_040958095.1). Classification (NCBI taxonomy): domain Eukaryota; kingdom Metazoa; phylum Arthropoda; class Malacostraca; order Decapoda; family Cambaridae; genus Procambarus; species Procambarus clarkii. The sequence continues at coordinate 2,959,863 of NC_091232.1, forward strand.
GAGAATGGTCCAGGACGGACCGAAACGTCGTCGTCCCTTCACCTTCTAGTGTGTGGTCTGGTCAACATACTTTAGCCACGTTATTGTGTCTGTTTTGGAGATAGTGTGTAAATTATGAAACTTGTTGAGAAATTTCCCATAGTATTTTTGTATTATTATTAAATGCGTTTCGAGTTTGTCTGTGGTGTAGGCTCATGGGGACAGGTAGACTTGAAGGAGAACTAGAGTCACAACTATGTTGCAAAGTCTTAATTATACCTCTGCATGGTCAGATGATACCTGATTTGTTTTTGTTAAATGATGCTCGTGTACGAATCTGACGTGTGTGTGTGTGTGTGTGTGTGTGTGTGTGTGTGTGTGTGTGTGTGTGTGTGTGTGTGTGTGTGTGTGTGGCGTGTTTGGTAACATGAGTGTCGCTTGTAAACTGCTTCGTGTGTCTGCAGGATATGTGACAGACTAAGAGTATTATATCCCCCTGAATGTGAACATAACCCCCCCCCCCATTTTCACCGCCAAGATGAACATCCGCTACACTTTCTGTTCACCGCGAAGGGAAACATCCACCACATCATGTTCACCGCGAAAATGAACATCCCTCATCCATCTACATCGCGAAAGTGAGCATATTGACACCCTAGTTCACTATGAAAGTGAATATTTCCTCCTCCTCCCCCCCCACCCCCATCCCCTTGGGCAGGACGGTAGAGCGACGGTCTCACGTCAACCAGGTCAGTACTCAATCCACAACCGTACACAAGTGGTTGGGCACCATTCCTTCCCTCCGTCCCATCCCAAATCCTTATCCAAACCCCAGTGCTATATAGTCGTAATGACTTGGCGCTTTCCCCTCCCCCCTGATAGTCAACGACACACGTACATCTGAAGCAACAACATAGACACACTCCACACTAGTAGCCTGGAACTTGAAGGTTTTGAATATGGAGAACAGCTTGGGGAACTTGCCCTCCCAACGCGAAAAATAAAAAGAAGGAAAGATTGTACACGATCACAAAATATACAAGATTTTTAGGAGTGTAGACGACTTGAGAGAGAAAAAGAACAAGTTAATGGTTCTGGCAGCTGAGAAGGGGGTAATTGAACTATCAGGGTTAAAGCGCCAAGCCATTACGACTATATAGCACTTGGAAGGGGTCAGGATAAGGATTTGGGATGGGACGGGGGTTCGGAAGGAATGGTGCCCCAACCACTTGGACGGTCGGGGATTGAACGTCGACCTGCATGAAGCGAGACCGTCACTCTACCGTCCAGCCCAAGTGATTGGATTGAGAAGGGGGTAAGAAATTGATAGGAAGATTATTGAACTGTATTCGGAGTTTAAAAAACAGATTAAACGTGGGTGGTTGAGTCATTAGGTGGTCGACAACAGGAGAGACGAGATCTAAGGACTGATACACGTTCTATACGCGTGCATCTACGAGGAAGCCGGTGGCTGAGCGGACAGAACACTGGACGCGTGATCCTGTGGTCCCGGGTTTGATCCCGGGCGCCGGCAAGAAACAATGGGCTGAGTTTCTTTCATCCTGATGCCCTTATTACCTAGCAGTAAATACGTACCTGGGAGTTAGTCAGCTGTCACGGGCTGCGTCCTGGGGGGTGGAGGCCTGATCGAAGACCTGGCCGCGGGGACACTAAAGCCCCGAAATCATCTCAAGATAACCTCAAGATAACCAAGGTCATGTCATAGAACGCATGACATTATCGCTCTCTCGTCTCACTGGATCACACTGCTTCCAATATGAAATAAATATATATTTTAAATATATATTTATTTTAAATGCACAATTTTGTTATGGAATTGATACACAATGCACATTTAAATTTTTTCAACACATTGAAATCATTTTATTTCAAATTTGTATGCTTTAACGATTAGTAAAAAATTCCCATGAAGATTACAGAGGAGCTGCCTTTTCACTATTTAAATAGCCAGTTACACCTCTGCCCATTTACATAATAATTACACTTTAAAAAAATTATTAAATGGATCAAACATTGATTTCACAGTTAGTGGTTCACGAATGGTGGCAATGGTAATTATATTTTGGTCCTGAACTAATAAAATATTATTTAAAATAATTCAGTAACATATGATCGTTTGCAATTGAAAGTAATTTATTTAATTTTGAGCAAACTGTTGTATAGAAAAAGAATATTTAACGAGGTTTTTGTGTGTGTAGATAATTAGGCAAGCCAGGGAACGTGTAAGGAAACACTGTATGGAACTGTGCTTCATGTTATATGTTCTTGGTTTATCACCCGTGTTGAAGAACATGTTCATTGTATTCTAACCGTGTTGCAGAACATGTTCAGTGCACAACCATCCGTGTTGCAGAACATGTTCAGTGCACAACCATCCGTGTTGCAGAACAGAACATGTTCAGTGCACAACCATCCGTGTTGCAGAACATGTTCAGTGCCCAACCATTCCTGTTGCAGAACATGTTCAGTGCCCAACCATTCCTGTTGCAGAACATATTCCTCGGTCAGCGTCAGTACTGAACAAAGAGTTCATCTACAGTTAATTTCCTTCGCACTTCTCTGCTTATCGTTATTTATCACTATCGTTCATCACTAAGAATTATCATAATTAATTTTCAACCTTAATTACCGGGAATTATCATCGCTCGTCATGTTAATGTTTTTTTATAACTGGTTATTGCAAAAAATATTTCTCAATTATCGCGCCAATTATCAGCATTTCCCATTTCCACTGCACATTCCTACTTATACTACCTCATCTTGTACATTCTCTCCTGTACACACTCTCATCACCACAATAAAGTTATATAAATGGGACTAGGTGATAGGAGACTAAAGGGACAGTAGAAAATGAAGTGTAACTACCCACCTGTAACGATTCGAGAAAGAGACCTGGGATTGGACGTAACATCTAATCTAACTCCTGAGACACATATAAATAGGATAACGACAGAAGCGTACTCTACGCTGCCAAAAGTTCAAAGTCATTCAGAATCCTAAGTGAGGAGGCATTTAGAGCGCTTTACACTGCCTACGGGAAACTTGTCTTAGAGTATGCCGCCCCATCATGGAGTCCCCACCTGAAGAAACACATAAGGAAACTGGAAAAGGTTCAGAAATTTTCGACGAGGCTCGTCTCAGAGTTGCGAGGGATGGGGTATGAAGGGCGACTGAAGGGACTGAACCTTACGACACTAGAAAAAAGAAGGGAGAGAGGGGGGATATGATAGGAACATACGTAATACTCAGGGGGATTGACAGAGTGGAAAAAGACGAAATGTTCACAGAGAATACTAAGAGAATAAGACATGGGTGGAAGCTAGAAACTCATATGAATCATAGAGATGTTAGAAAATTTTATTTTAGCGTGAGAGTAGTGGGGAAATGGAATGACCTAAAGGAGCACATTGTGAAAGCAAACACTATTTGTTACCTTAAAACTAGGTATGGTAGAGAAGGACTGAAGTCATTGCTTTAAACAACCAACTGCTAGATAGGCGGGATCTAAGAGCCAATGCTCGATCCTCCAGGCACAAATAGGTGAGTACACTCTCCGAAAATCACCCACGCTTACTCTATCACACCCTATCCATTCCCTTCTCACCCCCCATTCCTTCATTATCGATTCCCTCCCCCTCCTTTATTACTCGCTTTCCCTACACGATAACATATTCCCTGCCTTCATCCCTTACATATTTCTCTTCTTAAATGCCTCTTCACGATTTTCACTATTTGCAATATTGCAGTCACCGTAAATCCTCCTCTCCCAGCTATCGTCCTTAATGCCACCAACACGTCAACACTTCCTGTGATAAGACCCCAAGAACCAATATCAATAATAAGACTAGATTCCCCCATGTTAGAGGAGAAAACCCGTGCGAAGAGGACTTCAAGATGAAACTGTATTTTCACATAAGAAACGCTTACATTTCTACACAATTTTCTCTGACAGGAAAAAATAAATAAAAAATATGTATATATATATATATATATATATATATATATATATATATATATATATATATATATATATATATATATATAATATATATATATTTTATATCTCGCTGGTGTTACATATTAGTCCTTTACCAAAAAGTTTCCTGGGATATTACGTACATGAGGTTATCTTGAGGTTATCTTGAGATGATTTCGGGGCTTTAGTGTCCCCGCGGTCCGGTCCTCGACCAGGCCTCCACCCCCAGGAAGCAGCCCGTGACAGCTGACTAACACCCAGTTACCTATTTACTGCTAAACGTCACGCCATAAACAAAAAATGCAGATCAATATATATAAATTTGAGTGAAAGTTGTGCTGAGTGACTCAGGACAGGCACTGAGAGCCAAGCTTCGGCTGTGTGGTGAGGGCGAACAAGCAGGGCAAACGAGACGGTCAGATTTGCATGTTACCTGTGATAATGGGTCGTCATGGCCTCAGGTTCACGCGTGAGGGCGTGGTAACGGGCAATTGGCTTCCCCCTCGTGGACCTCACATCACGGGTAATGTAGCAGAGATGGTAGAGCAGGATAGCAGCAGCAGCAAGGCAGAAAATAGGTATGAAAGGGATGAAAGACGTAAATATAGACAATTAGAAAGAAGCAGGCAAAGGATACAAGCAGGGAACATTAAAATAATGAAGTATGGAAGAAGGGATGATGCTGGTGGGAGAGAATGACTTGGTTAGGGAAGACATAGTGGTGACGGACGAAGTCTTGCAGGGGTGATGTACGTGGTGTGTGACAATCATAGGTGACACAGACGGATAGCAAGGTGTTAATATCAGCCATTTCTGATGGACATGTATCATGGGGTTACACCTGCTTGTCATATTCAAAGCTGACCCCATATGCTAGATGAATGTTTGTAAATCACGTGTCAAACACCTTATATCACGACTCCAGACTAAATATTAATCACTTTATTGGGTGATTGATCAGGTAACGTGTGTTTAGGGGGTGAGGTGGGCCTTACCATGAGCCCAGAGAGTAATGGCTCAGGCATGGGTTGAACAGCAAGGTGGTAGTGGGTGGGGAAAAAGTGCTCGTTGATGGGCGGCTGGTTGTGGGGTGGCTGCCAGGATGTGCCATTACATAAGATACGTATTGATGGGAATAACGTTTAGTGCTGGAGATAGTGTTGGGTGGACGGGGGCGTGTAGTCCTAGAAAATGTTGTGGGGGAGTGTACTGGAGAAAGAGAGGTTGGCAGACAGAAAGGCTCATGGAGTACTAGCCCGAGAGAGAGAGAGAGAGAGAGAGAGAGAGAGAGAGAGAATGAGAGGTTGTGGTAGCCTTGGGAGAGATTGGGGTAGGGAGAACTGAAACAGAGGAGTGTGTGTGTGTAAGTGCTAGGGTGTGGCTGCCTGACCCCCCCCCCCCCCCCCAAGAGTACTCAGCCACCATCTCTCTCAGGAGAGCCGTAACCTCTCAACCTGGCTCCTCCCCAAAAAAAAAATTCTTACACATTACAGTACATCTGCAATTGTGCAGCTGCCTTTGACTATATGAAAGCGAGTACAGTGTCAAAAAAACCTAGCTACGTGATGTTACTAATCCCCACCACACAGAATGGTTAATCATACAGGGCCGTGTGATCAGTAGTCTGCACTAGTGAACTCTAGATGAATTGTGAGGATACCATCAAGAACACGAGAGGGAATAAAGTAACAAAAAAATCTGATCCACTGAACATCAAAATTTTATAAAATGATTTTGCAAATTTATATTTACAATATAAATTTGGTTTTAATTTATATTTACGAGATGAATATATATTTCTCGGGTCTTAAAGCTTTGTTTCATCTTTAAATCAGGCCGTAAGCACACTTAGTATAAATAGATAAAAAAATGACCTTGTTTCATACTAATATAAAACGTGGAATACTTTGAAGTCTATAACCGTTTGGAGCCTTCATCACCTAATATAAAATATGAACTATATAGAATATATAGATTATATCAGTAACGAACAAAATTGTATATTCTCTCGTTGATATTAAGATCACAAACCATAAGAAAAAGTAATCACAAAACATCACAAAACCCCCCTGAAACCTCTCGTAAGAATATTTGGATTGATTTAAACTCTTAACTAGTTCTTCTGTATTGTTCAACTCGGCTGTGATTGTATTACACAACACGGTTTTCAAAGTTACGTTCCATTCGGCCCTATACTTTGATTGTTCTACTCGGCTGTGATTGCATTTTCCTGTTAGACAGCAATTGTATTCCTCCCCCTCGGCTCTGATTGTATTGTTCCGTGACCGTCAACTCGCTGGAAGCTCCGTCAACATTTGACTGATCAGCTGGTCCGCGTGTCTCATGCTATTGCTGGATTCCAGCCCAATTGTGGAAATGGCAGGCAGGTGCTTCCAGGCAAGGAGAAGGAGAGATGGATTCGTCCAGGGAAGGAAGAAGGTAGACAGACCTGTGCTTTCACGGATGAAAGCGATAGAGGGATAGATGCTTTCACTAGGGACGAAGGGGTTGATGGATAGATTCTTCCATAGATGGAAAATGGATGGATGCTTGTAGAGAGGATGGAAGGTAAATTAAAGGTTTCCCTCCATGGATAATGAAGATGGATGGATGCATGCTACTAAAAGGGTGGAGGATAGCTGTATGGATGCAGTATGGGTGGCTGGAGCAGGATAGACGAAATGAATGGAGACATCTGTGAAGATCATTCCATACGTGGGAATATCCCGAAGCTTAGCTCGTGCAGTGGGCAGGAAAGTGAGGGAAGAGGGGAAGGGAGAGGAGAGAGGGGAAAGGGAGAGGAGAAGAGAGGGGGAAGAGGGGACATTTGTTGATACACACAGGCACAGGGTGATGTAGTTAGGGGGGGGAAGAGCAGTTATTGATGGTGGTGAAGCCTGAGGCACGTTCGGTTCAACTGAATGGTGGTCGATATGTAGTATTAGAAACAGAAAGGTATTTTGACCAGACCACACACTAGAAGGTGAAGGGACGACGACGTTTCGGTCCGTCCTGGACCATTCTCAAGTCGATTATAAGAAGTCGGACCATTCACAATCGACTTCAGAATGGTCCAGGACGGACCGAAACGTCGTCGTCCCTTCACCTTCTAGTATGTGGTCTAGTCAACATACTTCAGCCACGTTATTGTGACTCATCGTCCGCACAGAAAGGTATTGCAAGTAAGATTCTTAATCGATGCAGTTTTGTGGATGATATGTATTTGCAGCTGTCGGAAAAAGTTGATATATCTGTCCGGCGAGGCTCGTGCATTTATCTACGCGGGGAAATGTCCAAGGAAATTATTGCAGTTTTCAGGGGATCACTTGCAGTCTCAATCCCCTGATTGAGACTGCAAGTCTCAATCAATCAATCAATCCCTCAATCAATCAATCAATCAATCCCTCAATCAATCAATCCCTCGTGGTGGAGACTTGCAGTCTCCACCACGAGGGACCAATCACTGGGGATAAATGGTTGTACAGAGCACTGACAAAGGTGTAGAGAATCACCTACTCCTCCAAATCACTCTTTCTCCCCTTCTCCTCTAACATTTCCTCCTTCTATCTCTTCTTCCACCATTCCTTCCCTCCCTCACTCTGGCCACATCGTCTGATGAATGCCAATTAGCAGTGGATTCTTCCTATTTTTTTTTATCTCCTTTTAATGGCTTCATTTCTTACAGTGTATACACAGAGTCTTTTAAGTAACAGATACAACAATATTAATATTTTTTGCCTGGTGGAGAAGGGGAAACTAAAGTGTTTTGTTTGTGTTCTTAACACAATACTAAGAGGAGAGCTGGAACCTTTGGTGGGTTGTAGAGAGGGAAGTAGGAAAGGTGGTACTGGTGTAGAGTGCACTAGGACATGGTATGAATGGTTGTGGGTTCTGGTATAAGGTTCCTCGTGTCATGGTATGAATGGTATAAGGTTCTGGTGTAAAGTGAATCAGGTCATGGTTTGAATGGTTGTCAGACCAGTAATTAAATGATCTACAAATAGCTTATACTTCAAGTTTTAAAGGTGTGTGATGGTTGTGTGTGTGTGTGTGTGTGTGTGTGTGTGAGTGTGTGAGTGAGTATTTAAGGAGGTAAGTGAGAAGGTGTAGGATTACCTCCCCAAAACACCAACATTAATTGAGAAATATTTATTTCACAATATGAGAAACTGTTAACTATTCATCCCCTGAGTGTTGTCCTGTCGTCTGAATGGCCCTTACACAATACGTAACTACCTAACTGGGATAGTCAGTGCCACCTTCACTGCACCCCATCATCACCAGAGCGACACACAACATATACACTACTCAACAATATAAACCTCGCAATATATATATATATATATATATATATATATATATATATATATATATATATTTATATATATATATATATATATATATATATATATATATATATATATATATATATATATATATATATATATATTTGTTTTCTGTCTCCTGTATTGCGTTTAATGCAGATCTTTATACGCCTCTGTCTCACAATAGCATTCCGAAATTGTTTTTTAGAGTGCTCTGTGACATCACATCACACTGATGGAGTTTTATCCTCTATGATCGCATTTATCACACCGGACTCAACCTCTTTTATACCAAAACGTAAACTTTGATATTTAGTCTACCGACTGTATCCCCCCTTTTATACTAATTTCATTGTGTTTGCTGCTGTTTTGGAGTAATTGGCACAGTACACTGTAGCACCGTGCTACAGCACTCGGCTTAATATACACCACCTCGGCTGTATAAATCTATATATATACAGCACTCAGCCCTTAGGTGCAGAAGATGAGAGGAAATGTCAGCACTGTGAAGACATGCCCGACAGACCACTGGAACATTATCTAACACAGTGCACAGTTACAACCACAACAGACCACTGGAACATGATCTAACACAGTGCACAGTTACAACCACAACAGACCACTGGAACATTTATCTAACACAGTGCACAGTTACAACCACAACAGACCACTGGAACATTATCTAACACAGTGCACAGTTACAACCACAACAGACCACTGGAACATGATCTAACACAGTGCACAGTTAAAACCACAACAGACCACTGGAACATTATCTAACACAGTGCACAGTTACAACCACAACAGACCACTGGAACATTTATCTAACACAGTGCACAGTTACAACCACAACAGACCACTGGAACATTATCTAACACAGTGCACAGTTACAACCACAACAGGCCACTGGAACATTATCTGACACAGTGCACAGTTACAACCACAACAGACCACTGGAACATTATCTGACACAGTGCACAGTTACAACCACAACAGACCACTGGAACATTATCTAACACAGTGCACAGTTACAACCACAACAGACCACTGGAACATTATCTAACACAGTGCACAGTTACAACCACAACAGGCCACTGGAACATTATCTAACACAGTGCACAGTTACAACCACAACAGACCACTGGAACATTATCTAACACAGTGCACAGTTACAACCACAACAGACCACTGGAACATTATCTAACACAGTGCACAGTTACAACCACAACAGGCCACTGGAACATTATCTGAAACAGTTCACAGTTACAACCACAACAGACCACTGGAACATTATCTAACACAGTGCACAGTTACAACTACAATAAGATTTTCAACTGAGATTCAACAGAGCAGGTGTTAAAAACTTTGGACATAATCTTATTAAAGGGAACACATGAGTTATAATTACTTATTCCCAGCTTAAGTAACACAAACACGAGGAATGGTTAACACTTAGGGCCAGCCAGAGGCTTAAGGCCCTCGCGGGAATATCCCTGCAAAATAAAGTGTCTTTACTACAGCACAGTGCTGCACCTTTGCTGAAGCACTCAGCACTAAACACTGTAACCTCTCTTTACAGTGCCACACACACACCCTTTTCACACACTGCTTGGTGGCACTGTACATAGTGCCACCGGTTACATGGAACTGGCTCTGAAGTTACAACACGGTACACTGCTGTTTTGTACCGTATCAAGAGTCCTTGAACAGCGTTATTTCGTGTTGCTATCTACCTATGCTATCTGTATCTACCTCTCTTATCTCCTTGTCTCTTTATTTTTCTCCCCATCTCCTTCCCTCTCTCTTCTCCGGTTCTTTAGTTTTAGTTTCGTTTTCCTCTTTATTTTTTATTTTTTCTCCTAGTATAGTTTTCTGTAATACGGAAAATTGAGATATATATCAGTAATATATATATCAGAAAATCAGTAATATATATATATATATATATATATATATATATATATATATATATATATATATATATATATATATATATATATATATTACTGATTTAAGCTATCTCAAACACAAATAATAATGCAATATTGGACTATAGTATTTGTATGATTTGTTTACTTACTTTTCCATAAGGAATGAGGAGTAATTATTGTCTTCTTTCACGCCAATTTTCAGACTGTAATCAGCTGCATTCCGAAATTTTTTTGACTGTACGAGAAAATGTTATGTCACATGCATAGTAGCACTGAACATGTGTGTGTTCAACACACGATATTTCTCTGAAAGATGGTCACTTTTGAGTTCTAATTACGAGTGGAACAAACATATATTCTGCAGTATAGGGACGGCCATTTAGAAGCCGTTTCCCAAAAGTTTGATAGGATGCAGAGAGGCGATTGACGCGCGCGCACACGCTCACTCTACCCACCAGCAGCAGCACCGCACACTGGCACCCTCTCGCCTCTCGGGCTAGAGACACACTGACTCCTGGCCTGCAAGTGGATGGCTTATATAGAGTGGCCCCTGGGGACATCCCTACATGTTGCTGCTCTTCCCCCACACCTACGTTGTCACCTCTAATGAACTAACGACCCTCTGCCATACCTGCCAGCAAGAGCCTATTTTACCTTTGACCTCCAGAAAGGATTCTAATCCAGGGGGTTAGGGGAGACCCCCTGGTCGCCTGGGTTCGAATCTTCTGAAGGGTTATAGTCATAATGATAAATATATATGAATAAATAAATACACACACACACACACACACACACACACACACACACACACACACACACACACACACACACACACACACACACACGTAGTTTCAAAGCGTTATATGACAAAGAGTGCTGGGAAGACGGGACACCACGAGCGTAGCTCTCATCCTATAACTACACTTAGGTAATTACACTTAGGTAATTACACACACACACAAATACAACAGTGAAATTCTCTTGAGTAATTGTGTTTGCCGATGTTCTGTGTATTTTCAAGTGTGTGTATTTGTCGTACTAAGACCTGTATTGAAGGTCGTGGTCATGATTGTTTTTCTACGTTTGTATTAAGAATTCACGTTCCCGTAAACGTATATATATACGTGTGTTTTTTCACTCACAAATTCCGTGATGTAGAGACAAATGTCCACATGTAAATAGCCTTCAGTCGCGTTGCTTTGTCCTGCAAATCAAGACATTGATCTCGGTGCTGAAGTTGTCGGGGCCATCAGCTCACGTCTCACACTTCATCACTATTTTTATGCTGAAATTTATAATGGGCAAATTACACGGCAGTGGAGGTGGCGCGCAACACAACAGCTTAGTGGGTCATTTTGCTCCCCTCCTATTAAGATTTCTTGTGAGATTACTAATAGACACATCTGCGTCATCTTGAGGACTTTGACTCGTGTAATATATATCCTTTACAGTAGGATAGGTAACAATGTTATTCTGTTGAGCAGACCACATACTAGAAGGTGAAGGGACGACGACGTTTCGGTCCGTCCTGGACCATTCTCAAGTCGTTTGTCTTGAGAATGTATAAATCACATTTTATGTGATTTATCTAACCTATGGTTAGCCTTTCTAATCATAGGTTATCCAATGTGCTGACTCTCGATCTATTTTCCTCTGCAATATCTACTACATATATTTCTCTCTAACCCACATACACACACACACACATACACACACACACACACACACACACACACACACACACACACACACACACACACACACACACACACACACACACACACACACACACACAGGATATTCCCTCTGAAGGATGCAGTTCGTAGTAGCTGTCTTATTTCCCAGTACCTGGTTACTGCTAGGTAAATAGTACAACAAATGAAACAAACTCTGACTATTTTTTTGTCTGCCTCGGTTGTGAATCGTGTCCGGGCCCTTAGGACTACGACTCCTGATCGCTGTCCACTAGGCCGCGCGTGCGTGTGTGTTCTCAACTATTTGTGCTTGCGGGGGTTGAGCTTTGGCTCTTTGGTCCCGCCGTGTACTCACCTAATTGTTAACAGAGGGTGTGTGTGTGTGTGTGTGTGTGTGTGTGTGTGTGTGTGTGTGTGTGTGTGATCCTGACTTATCACGCATATTGATTGCAACGGAAACAAATATCACTTAACACTTTTCTTTCTCTCTTCCCCCATTCACGAAATAGAGAGGGGGAAAGGGAGATAAAAAGGGACAATATATTTATGATATAGGGGGCTAATAAATACGAATAGAGCGGCAGTAAGCGAGAGAAGAGCCGAGAAAAAAGTTCTCTTGCCTGCGTAAATGTTAGTCAGACAAACATTACCTCTTTTCCCCTAGTGGAATAAAAAAAAAGACTTGGTTATTACATAAAAGAGGATCATCCCAGTGAAGTCGACTCTGCTCACGTGCAATAATGTACATAACCAACTCTTTTTAATGATTAAGAGGAGATATAAACCTATTTAAAAAGGCCCTCTTCGAAATATGTTAAATAATCTACATATGTACAGATGTGACTTTTTAATTCTTAGTCTTAACCTGAAATAGCTTGAGCCATCACTAATATTCCGATTATCTAATCTCTTCCAAATCATAATCTCATTGAAGGGAAGGGAACTATAATGGCTTGGTGCTTTACCCCTGAGACTAACACTTGGAAGGGGTCAGGATAAGGATTTGGGATGGGACGGGGGAGGGAAGGAATGGTGCCCAACCACTTGTGGACGGTCGGGGATTGAACGCCGACCTGCATGAAGCAAGACCGTCGCTCTGTCTTGCAGACCAATTGGTTGAGTAATTGCACATTGAGTGGTGGTATTATTCTATCACCGTGATATTTTACTTAATATTATATTTGATGTATTTTATTGATATTTAGACCTTTTACTTTTTTGTGTGTATATATGAGTTTATCTGGTAATATATTACCATAAGAAAAGAATATAGTGTTATTCTTTACCGGGTATCTTGGTCAGGTGGCCTTGTTCTACCCCCCCCCCCCCTTCTTCCCCATTCGTATCCGGCAATGTCTCCCATTTCTTTCATATCTCCCATCTTTATTCCCCCACGCCTCTTACCCTCCGCATGCATCCCACTAACCAAACCTTCCTAGCGTCACACTAACCAAAGCTTCTTAGCATCCCACTAACCAAAGCTTCCTAGCATCCCAGTAACCCAAACATACTAACACGACATAAACACAGGATTCAAACCACAGTCATCATGAACATTATGATCTCAATCAAAACCATATATATCACCATTAAATAATCACCATTCCTTCACTATCACCAATATTATTTTCATTTCTGATCAAATCACTGTAGCCACGAGATAGTGGGCCATTAGAGGAGTGACCGCCATATTACTCTGTGTGTGGGGCTGCGAGTTACTTAATGAATATAAACATGAGTTGCTGGCCATTCTTGCTGAATGCAATCGCACCTACGTCGGAAATTGAAAATGAATGCTAATGTAATGCCCAGTGCCTGAGGGTTGCATTGTAGCGCAGGTTCTATATTAAAGCCAGTGAATCGGGCCTCGTGGTGGTGGTGGTGGGGTGGTTGGTCAGTGGGGAAGGAGCAATTTAGGAGTAATTATTCAATTCTTAGTTGTAATCAAGAATGTTGAATCATTAAGAGCTAATAAGGGGGTCGGGTGTTGTGTGGTTATTCTCCTCAGCGTATTAAATTTTCAAATAATATTACCAAGGAATATGTTAATGATATATAATGATATATAATAATATGGAAAAGGTGATTACTATATCAAATTTTTTAAGTGATAATGAATATTGTGTTTTAAAGGTTTCAAAAAGTGATTGGAGAGTTTATTGATCAGCATTAATGACTTGCTAGAAAAGTTTAAATGTGTATTGAGTGTTACACAGATTGTTAGCTGAGAGTTGCTGCTCTTCATTGTTGTGTTAAGGTCATCTTGAGGTTATCTTGAGATGATTTCCGGGCTTTAGTGTCCCCGCGGCCCGGTCCTCGATCAGGCCTCCACCCCCAGGAAGCAGCCCGTGACAGCTGACTAACACCCAGGTACCTATTTTACTGCTAGGTAACAGGGGCATAGGGCGAAAGAAGCTCTGCCCATTGTTTCTCTCCGGCGCCTGGGATCGAACCCAGGACCACAGGATCACAAGTCCAGCGTGCTGTCCGCTCGGCCGACCGGCTCCCATCAGTAGGTTAAGATTATATTTAGTTAAGAGTAGACGATTATTCGACTATATGTGCATCAACATTTACGTCTTGAAATAAGGCTGTATATTAAATGTTGGTAAACACCTGTCTCCCAAGTGACAGGTGTTTACCTGTCACTTGGGAGACAGGTGAAAACAAACTTCGAATACAAACAAGAACACATTCAAGGTCAAATGAAACAAAAGGCGACTATATAAAATTGAATCCAAGTTAGCATAAATTATTTTACAAAGAAAAGCCTACGTCTGGAATGGGTTTTTCATGGATTCTGAGAGCTACTTAAACAGTGACAGAGAAGAGAAGGGAAGTAACATGGGAAGTACCGAGCCATTATGACTATATAGCACTGGGAAGGGGTCAGGATATGGATTTGAGATGAGACTGAGGGGGAAAAATGGTGACTATATAGCACTGGGAAGGGGTCAGGATATGGATTTGAGATGAGACTGAGGGGGAAAAATGGTGCCCAACCCCTTATGGACGGTCTGGGATTGAACGTCGACCTGCATGAAGCGAGACCGTCGCTCTACCGTCCAAGTAGTTGGACAGAGAAGTGTGATGCCGTATGTGGGTATAATCTCGGTAAGCCTCTGGCCACAACGAAATAAAATGAGACAGAGAGTGGTAAAAAATATTGAAGAATTAAAGAATTCTTCAATTCTGAAGAATTGAAGAATTCCAACAGTAATTGAAGAGCATTTGCCCCAACTGACCTAAATGAAGGTTTCAAAATACGGATAATTTTTTTTTTTTTTGCAAATGATTTTCTTAAAAAAAATCGACTCCCTTAAGTTGTTAATCAATAATTGGTTACACGGCTACAGCTTCGCGAATCTTATGACCTAACCTCGCCATGCATAATGCATTTCCGACGGTATAGTACACTGATATACCTATATCATTTCCGACGATATAGTAATATTCCCAACGAAAGTACAGCGGATATAGTACAGCTTCGTTATAGCTTCGTTACAGTACAGCACAGTACAGTACGTCACTTCGAAAGTACAGCTTCGTTACAGCCGGTAAAGACAGTATGGCATAATCTTGGTCAACTTCACTCTCAAGTTAGCGAGTGATAGTGAGGTTTAGTGATAGCGAGTGATAGTGAGGTTTGCGAGTGATAGAGCGAGAGATAGTGATAGATAGGAGGCGTCAACACAACCAAACTATACATTCAACAAGCTGCTTTAGTTATCTTTCCAAAATTTACATTAATTTTTAACGTGCTGTTGTTGAGTGTAGAACTTAGAACACAAACAAGTCTCTGCAACTTGTGGAGGAAGTTGACCTGCATTTTTAGGTTGCTCGTTTTTTTAAGGCCAATTACGAGTCAGATTTTGTAACCAGTCTTAGAGTTTACTCCAGAGGCAACTATCTGTGAGTGACTACCTCCATAGGATAGAAAAACGTTCCTGAATCAACCTGTCCTCTTAAAAAGAACGTCGCTTTTGGCCGTTTGCCTCTATGGCCGAATATGGACGTAATTTAAAAATGGGAAAAAAATGAAAATAAAATTGGGATTTTTTTTTTCAACAACAGTAAGTTAAGGGTCCTGTGATAGGTTAGGTGGGCAGGAAATTCTCATAAAGTTTCAAAACGGTATGAAAAACTTTAATGGAAAGTTTCCTCTTCTAAGCTTGCCGAGAAAGCCAGACGACTCAAACAGGAAACGGAACAGTACGTCACTTTTGTAAGTCGATTTCATTTCAAATTACGTCCAAATTTGGCCATAGCGCCGCGCATACGGGCCAAAAGTGACGTTATTTTTAAGAGGACGGGTTGCCTGAATAACAGAGAAGTTATTTTTGTGTACATTATATCATAGTTACTAATAAAAGAACACCATTCATGCTCTTTCTCTTTCCACTTAGGCTGAGAGTTGAGAAAATCACAAGTGGGAGTGTTGCGTGACGTCCTCTCCCAACGACGTGTGAGCCGCTGCATCTGGGAGCATCAGAAGTGAAGATGGTTCCCTCAGAAAACGTCTGAACAGGTAGGAGACCCATCCCCTACCCCTATTCCCCCACCTCATCCCCTTCCATCCTCTCCCCCCTTCCCCTAGGAAGTAAAATAGTCACTATTATGATTGCTGAAGGGGTTGTAGGGGAAAATGGGTGTCACCATCAGTAAAAGGAGCACCATAGCGGATGTATAGTGTCTCTTTATTGAATGATAAAGAGCCCTTAAAGACCGTATGGCCACCCCCCACCCCTCCCTCCCCCTTCATATTCACCCTGTGAATATGAAGGGATAAAGTGAGGGGGGGGGGGAAGGTGAGGGAGCCTGGGGGGGGGATATTCAGACTCCGGGGACTGAATAAGAAGGACTCGAGCATCTGGGAAGTGAATGGCAGAAGCCTTACCAGGTTCTCAGTGATGAGATGCGTCAGAAAAGGAGAAGAAAAAGACCTCTGGAGAGAAGAGGTGATTGCGTGGTAGAAGACCACGATCATCAGACCACCCTGGCACGGTGAAGCTGAGAGGGGAACGCCAGGAAGAAGACATGACTTGTCATATGGGGGAAAAATCATGATAAATTCGTACTGAAATAAACATTTACTGTCTACAATTAACGTAAAGGGAGCCTTTTAAATGTTGTGCTGTATCAATGTACAATTGGGCAGTCATTAACGCTAATGACTACCAGTCCTGGTGCTGAATGACAGCATTGAATGACCACCATTATATGGTCACTCATGGAGATATAAATCTATATCAGCTCTGGGTATGGCCCTGCCAGAGCCGAGTGGCTGGCACTCCCAGAGCCGAGTGCCTGGCACTCCCAGAGCTGAGTGGCTGGCCCTGCCAGAGCCGAGTGGCTGGCCCTCTCAGAGCTGAGTGGCTGGCACTCCCAGAGCTGAGTGGCTGGCACTCTCAGAGCTGAGTGGCTGGCCCTCCCAGAGCCGAGTGGCTGGCCCTCCCAGAGCCGAGTGGCTGGCCCTCCCAGAGCCGAGTGGCTGGCCCTCTCAGAGCTGAGTGACTGGCCCTCTCAGAGCTGAGTGGCTGGCACTCCCAGAGCTGAGTGGCTGGCACTCCCAGAGCTGAGTGGCTGGCCCTCCCAGAGCCGAGTGCCTGGCCCTCCCAGAGCCGAGTGCCTGGCCCTCCCAGAGCCGAGTGACTGGCCCTCCCAGAACCGAGTGACTGGCACTCCCAGTGCCGAGTAGCTGGCCCTCTCAGAGCCGAGTGACTGGCCCTCTCAGAGCCGAGTGACTGGCCCTCTCAGAGCCGAGTGCCTGGCCATTCCACACCTGGAATGACTACCCATCCCGGCTCTGAATGAGCACCTCACACTGCAGAACTAAATGCAGATTCTCGTAAAGAAAAACCAAATGTGCCAGGTGCACAAACCTATACTTCACAACACACAAATATCTCGGGTAAAGCAGCGGTCCACAGATTAACCTTTACATCTCGCGTTACACCGAACCACCTCCGTCTCCCCCCCCCCCTCCCCACCTCACTACCCTACCAACTTCCCCCTCTCTCGATCTACTCTCCCCCCCCCTCCCCACCTCACTACCCTACCAACTTCCCCCTCTCTCGATCTACTCTCCCCCCCCCTCCCCATCTCACTACCCTACCAACTTCCCCCTCCCCACCTCACTACCATACCAACTTCCCCCTCTCTCGATCTATTCTCCCCCCCCCCCTCCCCACCTCACTACCCAACCAACTTCCCCCTCTCTCGATCTACTTTCCCCCCCTCCCCATCTCACTACCCTACCAACTTCCCCCTCTCTCGATCTACTCTCCCCCCACCTCCCCACCTCACTACCCTACCAACTTCCCCCTCTCTCGATCTACTCTCCCCCCCCCTCCCCACCTCACTACCCTACCAACTTCCCCCTCTCTCGGTCTACTCTCCCCCCCCCTCCCCACCTCACTACCCTACCAACTTCCCCCTCTCTCGATCTACTCTCCCCCCCCTCCCCACCTCACTACCCTACCAACTTCCCCCTCTCTCGGTCTACTCTCCCCCCCCCCTCCCCACCTCACTACCCTACCAACTTCCCCCTCTCGCGGTCTACTCTCCCCCCCCCCCTCACCATCTATTAATTCCACCCCTCATGCGTAAATCAACCAAAGTCTCTCATAAAGGAGGGCTGAAGTATGGGTACACAGCTCATAACTCACAATTATCTCATAAAAAGCTTAGACTGTAAGGGGTCATTTCAGGAGGCCAGGAGACTTTTGGGGAGGAAGGAGATGGTAAAGAGAAGGGAAAGAGAGAGGAGGGAAAGGAAAAAATGAGATGTATAAGAACGGGAAAGGGGGATAAGGAGAGACTTAGTGTGGAGAGATCTTTCTCTTGCTCCAATGTTTTGACTTTTAGTTAATTTGAACTGTTTTTTATAAACTTTGGGAGTTCATCAGATATATGTAATATTATAAGTATTATAAGAGGGGAGAGAGCATAAAATGAAAATTATGACACATCAGTGTTACAGGTGTAATACTGAAGGCATTAGTATATAGTTGTTCACATGTTAGCACATCACAATGTGTGTGTGTGTACTCACCTATTTGTACTCACCTATTTGTGTTTGCGGGGGTTGAGCTTTGGCTCTTTGGTCCCGCCTCTCAACTGTCAATCAACTGGTGTACAGATTCCTGAGCCTACTGGGCTCTATCATATCTACATTTAAAACTGTGTATGGAGTCAGCCTCCACCACATCACTGCCTAGTGCATTCCATCCGTTAACTACTCTGACACTGAAAAAGTTCCTTCTAACGTCTCTGTGGCTCATGTGGGTACTCAGTTTCCACCTGTGTCCCCTTGTTCGCGTCCCACCAGTGTTGAATAGTTTATCCTTGTTTACCCGGTCGATTCCTCTGAGGATTTTGTAGGTTGTGATCATGTCTCCCCTTACTCTTCTGTCTTCCAGTGTCGTAAGGTGCATTTCCCGCAGCCTTTCCTCGTAACCTATGCCTCTTAGTTCTGGGACTAGTCTAGTGGCATACCTTTGAACTTTTTCCAGCTTCGTCTTGTGCTTGACAAGGTACGGGCTCCATGCTGGGGCCGCATACTCCAGGATTGGTCTTACATATGCTGTGTACAAGATTCTGAATGATTCCTTAGTGTGTGTGTGTGTGTGTGTGTGTGTGTGTGTGTGTGTGTGTGTGTGTGTGTGTGTGTGTGTGTGTGTGTGTGTGTGTGTGTGTGTGTGTCAAGGACTGTAGGAGTACAATCAAGGTTTAAACTCTATATCAAAAGAGACTCCGCTCGTCATTCACGCCTGTCTGAATCTCACGAGTGTACGCTATGGTAAAAAGACGTGATAAAAAAAGGTCTTTGACGACAGATGCGAGAGCTTTGTCCCAGATGCGATCATCATCATCATCCTCATCATCATCACCATCATCATCACCATCAGCTCTCTCTATCTCGTCTTGCGTGGCTAATGAGCCAGGACCAATGGCTCTTTTTATTTTGATATCGATTCCTCGCCTCTAGAGTCTCTTCTGGTACTCTTTTTTCTCCAGGAGTGAATGTTTATGTTTAATGTGATCTCTCTCTCTCTCTCTCTCTCTCTCTCTCTCTCTCTCTCTCTCTCTCTCTCTCTCTCTCTCTCTCTCACTCATTTTCTCCTCTCTCTCTCTCTCTCTCTCTCTCTCTCTCTCTCTCTCTCTCTCTCTCTCTCTCTCTCTCTCTCTCTCTCTCTCTTTCTCTCTCTCTCTCTCTCTCTCTCTCTCTCTCTCTCTCTCTCTCTCTCTCTCTCTCTCTCTCTCTCTCTCTCTCTCTCTCTCTCTCTCTCTCTCTTTTTTTTTTGTCACTTTCTCCTTTCACTTACGTCTCTCTCACTTTCTACTTTCAGTTTGTCCTTTCTCTCCCTTTTCTCTCTCCCTTTTCTCGTGTTTCTCCCCTTTTTCTCGTGTTTCTCCTCCTCTTCTCTCTCTACTCTTCTCTCCCTTCCTCTTTCTTCCTCTCTTTCTTAAGGGAAATAAAACAAAAACTTTTGACTTAAGGTTTATATATCTGGGACGAGATGTATTTGGAAACTTTTTTTATTAGATTCCTTATTTATATTCGTTAAGACTTTAATTACATTAAAGCAGGAGAAGCGTGGATTATTTAGATCCCAATCTTTCTTCAACTCCATCTCGTTCCTCGACTTTCTGACTCCAGGAGGCTGTCTTGTGCTTCTTGATTCACTCCCCTGTTGTGTGTACTTGTCGTCCAGATGCTCTGATGGCCTTGTATCATTTATATTATTATTGTTGCTATTGTTATTAGTGTTAGTATTGAGAAAATCAATTTGGAGCCATTCGGAGGATTTTGGACCTATAACCTTGGTTCGCCCAAGCGTACGCCTTGAACCACTGAATCATTGGTATGTTAAAAAATAATGTGACTTGGGGTTATATTGTAGCCATTTAGGACTAGGGTGGGAACCGAGGGATCGAGTCGATACCAAATCAAGGTTTGATACATTACGCGCGTACACTCTGATGTGGCGTAGTGCTGCTACCAAACGCGACGGCCGCCTGAATCAAACTTTTGTCTTCTTTCCTAATGATTCTAGAGTCATGGGAGAGGATTCTGGATGAGTGAGAACCTTCAGTGTTTACATTGGTCATGCCTCTAGCTGCAACACAGCTGTACTCCCAAAACAAAGGGTTAAAATAGACCATATGACGATTAGTAAACACAGCTTTTCGTGTGGCAGTCGTCACTACAATGATTCTTGTTCTTAATTCCTGTTCCACCAGAATTCTTCTCAGCAGGCGTTCGTTCAGTGGTCGGCCAAATTAAGAAGCCACTGATTGGTGAAATTCAGATAGCACCTCTGATGTATGAGGCTATGAATTCCTGCTTTTAATAATATTTACAAAATATCGAGCAAGTATAGTGATAATAACTCACGATTCACTCAATTCGCCAGAGGTATTAAAGCATATTTAAAACTGTGTAATGCTATCCTCTCTCTCTGGCATCATGGACATTTCAAAAATAAATTTGTATTCGCAAACGCGTGAGAATTATTACGCTATTTCGTCCAAAAATTAGTTTTTAAGAAATTTAATGTTTTTGAGATTCACTGCACACAATGGTATCTCCGTGTGTTAGTGGGCGTCTCTTGGAAGTAACGTCGAGTTAAAACCATTAGTTAATGAGAGTATGTAACTTACCTCGTTGTTTCCTTATTAGATCATTAGTTGTGGGGAGTTGTGTTACGGTTGATGTCGCAGATGATGCCACAGGGGATGTCAGAGGTGGTGGTGTCACAGGAGATGTCAGAGGTGGTGGTGTCACAGGAGGTGTCAAAGGTGGTGGTGTCACAGATGTCAGAGGTGGTGATGTCACAGGAGGTGTCAGAGGCGGTGTTGGCAGCGAAGCAGGCGTGTCAGACCCAACATTATAAACTCCCCAACTGATGGTGGCTGGCCACATGCTTGCCCTTATTACTTGGTTCCTGGGACCACGAGCCGGCTCCACTAATTATAAATTACATAATATTAATAAGACGCACACGTCACTGGGATTGAGAGGCGGGTCCATAAGTTCATGGGACCCACCGAGTATCTCATGTCCTGGACGTGAGCTAATCATGTAGAGGACATGAGCTAATCATGTCGAGGACATGAATACAAACCTTCTAACCTGAAGATACCCAGAACTTCTATCTAGCGATAGAATCCGTAGAATATATACATATATATTTAATGTTTTCAAGGATACTTTCGATCCGTGGATTACAAAGGCATTTTTATCCTATATCCTCTTCTTAAGACGCCTAACTAATTAGATTAGATGGGATTTTTAGATACAAGAACATGGGTTATCTTATGTCATTATTGCTAGGGAGACGTCATAACATACGTAAGACATTTAATACATGTTAGAAACCAGTGATGATATTTCCCTTCGTTCTGGATCTTGAGAGAATGTACCGGAGGAATGAATGAATCTTGAGAGAGCTGAGAGAATGTACCGGGGAGGGCCGATACGTAGAGTAACTTGCATCTCAATATGTGTGTGTGTGTGCAGGCGTTGAGTCACAATAACGTGGCTAAAGTATGTTGACCAGACCACACACACTACAAGGTGAAGGGACGACGACGTTTCGGTCCGTCCTGGACCATTCTCGAGATTGTCGATTCTCTCTTTGACATTCGACTTGAGAATGGTCCAGGACGGACCGAAACGTCGTCGTTCCTTCACCTTCTAGTGTGTGGTTTGGTCAACATGTGTGTATGTGTGTAGGTTAGGCTCTTCCAGTCATTTTATAGTGACTTATTCTTTGTGCCAAGATGATGAGTAGATTATTTTTAGATTATGTATCGTCTGTAATAGCTTTATAAAGCCAGAGCTACACTGGGATAGTGTCTGTTGATTATTAACTCACTCTTTTGGCATACTTTATTATTAACTCTTTTGGCATACTTTATTATTAACTATTTTGGCATACTTTATTATTAATCTTTGCTGCATCAGATTTTTCTTGTATTGAAACGAGATTCACACACTCAGTTGTATCTTGTCTTCTGTTCCATTGCCTCGCACCAGAACAATGGAACAGAAGACTTTTGTACATGTTTTGAGGATGGACTATGTCGATTGACTGACCGCACCCCATCCTCTGGCTCTGCCCATCTTAGATAATGTCGTCTCCAAAGATGAATGCGTACATTTTTCAGAGTTTCAAATAATCTGCGTTTTCTCAAATTCAAATTCTATTATTTTATTTTATATTTATAATTAGGCCTTAGGGTTGTTTAGGTATATTGATTCTGCTTACACTCATTTGTGAATGCAATACGACTTAGATATGTGCGCTCCTAATACAGAAAGTGAGCAAAGCACTGATGAAAGTTCTAAGATAATTAGTTGTGTCATGCGCATAAATGTATTAATTATAGTAGTCTGATGGCTTGACAAGCCTTTGACTAATCTTTAGAGAATGATCAGTTGACAGCATTCAGTGATGGCTCTCAGGAAAGCAGATAAGTGTTGAAACAGAAGATAGACCCTACATAAGCTAAGCCTTCGTTCAATAAATAATTCCTTCTTAGCATTGTAACAATCAGCCAAGCACACGACGCAACTACGACGTTATTACAACATTAGATCAAGTTTTAACACCTAACAAGTTGTAACAACCAAGATACCAAGTTG
Source organism: Procambarus clarkii (assembly GCF_040958095.1). NCBI lineage: Eukaryota > Metazoa > Arthropoda > Malacostraca > Decapoda > Cambaridae > Procambarus > Procambarus clarkii. The sequence goes on from NC_091232.1 coordinate 2,983,442, forward strand.
TAACAAACGTTCTAATACGTCAAAAAAAAACTTGTAATAAAGTTGTTACATCTTGTTATAAGTTGTAAGAAGCGGAAATTAGGGACAGTTACGTTGTGTGTTGGCAGAGAACAACTTAGTCTTCTCGAGATGAACTTTGTAACTACTTCTCCTAGACTGAGAAGTTTGTGTAACATGTGCATACTTCTCTTACACTGTGTGTGTTGTTAATGCTTAAAGTCCGAGTTCTAACGAATCTGTCCTTCGCTGCAAACTCGGCAAACGAATCTAGGCGCCAGTAAATTGGTCAAAGAACGCAATACAAAGCCTTGGGTTCCACAGTGTCTCTCTAGAACCACTCAGCGCTGGAGCAGCTGTTGGGGTAAATGGTCCTAGATGACAGGGAAGAGTAGCGGGAGCTCCGGTATTACCCAACCCTGCCGAGATGTATTAAGCTTTATATGCAGCGCTCTGACAAGAAGTCCCTGAATTTAGCATCTCTCAATTCAGATTTATTATTCGTTTCTTCATGCCATTCTTCCAGTATGGAGAAACTGGAAGGCTGTAGTAATGCAGTTATGTAGTAATGCAGTTATTCAGTTATTCACTTGATAATTCGTACATATATTTATTAATATGGTTGTTCATAAATCAGTCAATTCAATTGTTTATATAAATATCATTACATTTGTCCATATCATTCACCGGGGTTCTATTAGACTCGAACCACGGACCCCTCGAGGGTAAGGCAGAGGTTCTATCCACTCAGCTATCCATATATCCACCTCTTTATTCACCAATCTCCCGGTTTGGTGCCTTCTATTGATATTTACTTTATTAACCAATCAAATTAATACATCCGCTCACCCATTCATTAACCAATTCTTTCATCTATTGACTCACACAACCATTACGAACCGGTCTATCGACCCAACCATCACACTCGTTGCAATAGATAATACAACATTGTGAAAGTGGATCATTTAATTTAAAAAAAATCAGAGTATAGCTGCATACCTGATTTTTACCTGATCAACCAGGCTGTGACTCATACGTCAGGCTGCGAGCAGCCGCGTCTAACAGCCTGGTTGATCAGTCCAGCAACCAGGAGGCCTGGTCGACGACCGGGCCGCGGGGACACTAAGCCCCGGAAGCACCTCAAGGTAGCATTATTTGAATGAACAGAACTCTGCGGAAAAACACTGACTGGTTTCGCCTATTTAGCAATATTTTCATAGTCGACGATTGGTTAACTTTCAATGATCTGACGACGATTCGCCTTCATGATGTACAGGTGAATGGTGCATCATTAGAAATAAAACGCTTGTTTATATTTATGGGCGAGATAGATGAGAGAACTACGAAAGAGAGACGAGGCAAGACAATGATAAAAAGAGAAGCAGAGATGGACTGAGAGCAAGACAATGAGAGAGACAGAGAAGCGGAAAGGGACAGAAAGACATTGAAAGAAGCACAGAGTGAGACGGAAGAAAATATTGTGAGGGAGAAGCAAAGACAGCGACAATAGCAAGACAATGAGAGAGAAGCAGAAAGAAAGAGAGAGAACAAGATAACTAGAACTAGAAACCGAGAGAGAAACCGGGAGCTACAGAAGAGTGATAAGTATAACATGAACAAATCCACATGGGCCGTGAAGAGGGTTCGAACAAGTTCGAACCCTTGTGGATTTGTTCATTTGATCACAGCAGTGGATTTGTTCATTAGATGCATCACGCTATTGTGATTTCTGTGTGTAGTGTAGTGTAAGTATAACATATTCATCCTCAAATCACTAAAAACACGTCACGTAATCCACACGAAGCCATTTACAAGACAAAAACCCAGCTCAAACGCAAATAGATCACTATGAAAAAACTTTATCTTTCATTACACGTTGAAAACACTTGCTGAGTGGAAGACGAAAACAGAACCACCTGCTCTAAGATTAAGGCAAAGATATTACAAGACTTTAATGAAATGGAAATGGGTTAGCGAAGCGTGAGGACATGCTCGCATATGTAATACTCAAAGGAAGATATAAAAGGAATGTTAATTACCAGCTAGAGCAACAGCAGCAGCATGACGAGCCAGCAGCAGCATAGCTGATAGCATAACAGAATAGCATTGGTCACCAAAACAGCAGGAAGATTATATTAATAGCAAGATCAATATCAGTTGTTGCTATTAGTACTGAAGTCATAGCAAAAGCAAACTCAGCTGCAGCAATAATGACTATGGCACCATTAGCTGCAGTAGTCATATCAAAAGCCCCATCAGCAGCATTAGACCAACCAGTAGTTGCAGAATTAACAGCATTAGGAGCAGTATTAGTTACATTACCGCCAGGAACAACCTCGATAGTAGTTGCAATAGTAGCAATTGCAACTTGCAATTACTATCTTTTACTTAATATTTATAATAAACAGTAAACATTATAATTTATAATAAACAGTAGATGAACATCAGTTGAAGCATTAAAAGATAGATGGGGAGGGCAGGATAGGGCAGCATACTCTAAAACTGGTCTCACGTAAATAGTGAACATCGATCTAAACAGCTCCCTATTTAGGTCCCTGAGTGATGTGTTACTAGTTAAGAGTAGATGTTATCCTATGATATCCTATGTTAAGATGATGTTATCCTATGATATCCTATGTTAAGATGATGTTATCCTATTTATAAGAGGTTTCGAAGTCTAGTCTTATGTTCACTTCCAGATTGTTTCTCTAGTTTTTCAAGGGAGTTTCCACTCACTCTGCAGCGCCCATTTGGTATCAATTTCCCATTTCCATTACCTTACACTTGCTGGTGTTGAAATCGCGCGTGTGTGTATTCAACTAGAGGTACTCACCTAGTTGTGCTTACAGGGGTTGAGCTCTGGCTCTCGCCTCTCAACTGTCAATCAACTGTCTGCCGGTAATGTGTGTGTGTGTGTGTGTGTGTGTGTGTGTGTGTGTGTGTGTGTGTGTGTGTGTGTGTGTGTGTGTGTGTGTGTGAGTGTGTGTGCTTACCTATTTTTATTAACCTGATTTTGCCTTCAGAATCGAAGAGTTAGTTCTTTGAGCACGCATTTCTAACCGTCGGTTTTCTAACGTACAGACTCCTAATCTGATATCTCTACTGTATTCTCGTATGTCTGCTATTGTATAAAAGTGATTGTGTTGCCCTGAAATGTTACATCACTGTTCAATGCCCTAAAATGTTATGGTGTGTTATATGTTCTATATCACAGTGTGTTTATATTCCCATAACCTCCAATATTACCAGTATAACTGGCTTGTTATATGTACTGTTATGATCTCAGCCTGCAGGAGAAACGAGTCTCCCTTCTTGAGAGTTATTCAGCAAGCCTGACCTAACTAGAAGGTCTAGCAAGTATTGAGGTGATAACGCAGATGTAAAATAGTTGGTTGGATATGTGTAACAGTTTGAGATTATGGGCAATGCAGAAGAAAATAGATAAATGACTGGCTAGGAGATGTGGACATTTTGCTGGAGGCGTGAGGCTCGCTTCTGGAAGGGCTTTGACCTCACTTGAGTGCCAGACATCGCAGGGGGAAGCCGCGCTCCGTTGAGCTCCCGTCAGAAGGGAACCCCTAGTGATATATCTCTAAGAGAAGAGAAGTGTGCAGACGTGCCAGCTGTGGAATCGAGCTGGGGACGTGTGGTCTCAAGTCGTGGACGATAATTAGTGAATATTAAGCCGCCCGGAGGCATTATTGGGGGGCCGTGGGAGCGCCCTGACCAGACGCCGTCAGAGGGAAAGCGCCCTCGACCAATTAATCTGTGGTAAGCACGATATACGCCAGTTCATAGTGATCACTTGTAGTTGGTCGTGTGCCCAGCGACAGTAGCAATGTTTATTTATAAGTTAGACGTGTTTTAATAAGGCAGAAAGCCTGAAATAAGAGAGTGGAGAGGGAGGAACACGGAGCGACGTCCACCCCCTCTGAGCGCTGGCGGACGACTGAGGGAGCCTGGCTCCGGATGGAGGAAGACCCTCCCAGCGAGTGAGGACCGCCGCCAGGCGAGGTGGAGTATGGACCCGCCCAAAACGGGGGAGTCCACTCTCACTGTATGTAGAGGACAGATAGAGGTTTGAGGCAAGCATATTGTGTGGTTATTTTTGTTTATGTGTTAAAGGGGAACATTTTATTGGAACGTCGATGGGTTGCAGGTTTGTCTTTGGGGAAGAAGTTGCTGAGAACTTCGAAGCCAGCAGATGATGTAGCTGATGAGACTCCAAGGTAGTGGAGCAGAGGACCTCGAGCTGTGAGGAGAAGCAGCAGTGAAGAGGAGTGTCACGTGCTTCTGTAGAGGTGGTGTAGCAGCCAAGAGAGCTGTGGAAGAACCTAACAGAAGGGTGAAGCACCGTAGTTGCACAAGGAAACTTCATGATAGCAGCCTGGAGGAGCTGCAGAGGATCCTGGTAGTGAAGCCCGGAAGAACCTAAGGATATTAGGGTTGTGAACTTCTAGAGGTGGAAGGGGAAGTTCTGGTGGATTACTTGTAGGGAGTTGATAGTGTTTGGTTGTCAGTAGCGTGCAAGACGCAGTGAGAGGTGAGTGACTGTTGGCATTCTTATGTCAAGGAGTTTTTATACTGAAGTTTAGAGTTGCAGTCGTAGGTTTGATTACCTACAGATGTATGTGCTCGAGGACTGACAGTGATCGATTAATCATTGTTGTGTATCGATGAACATTTATACTGATATATGTTATTGCATTCAAATGCTGGTATTCTATATATACATTATCTTGCTGATAGTGCAACAGTGTATGTAGGCTTGACCAACTTGAGGAGGTTAATAGTATCAGGTGGTGAACCAGGAGATAGGATACCACTGGATAAGCTGATAATAGAGTTCTGATGGTATTGGAGTGCAACCTGATTGTGATATTATAGAGTATAGGATTCATTATTATTATATGTGTGTATGTATCGTGTATGTGCTTTGTTCAGTAAATGTGTCACAATTTGCTGGTGTTTGCCCTTGTCCTAGTGAGGCTTCCCAGGAGGTAGTAACGAAGGAGAGAGAGAGAGAAAGAACCAAGAACCACTGCTCTGGACAGGGTAAAAGGTAATACTAATAAGTCAAAAAGGGATTGAGATCATATCACCTAAGGAGAGAGTGGGGAGTCACAGCGGCTCGAGTGGGTGTGTGCACGTGACAACGAGGCTGAGTGTTGGAGCCGCATCCCCTAAACGTGTGACGTGGAGCCCCTCTCCAAGAGCCAGAAGCGCCTAGTGTGATCTCCTAGTGAAGTGTAAGCACTCTACCGAGTTGTGGGTTGGGTTGTCCATAGAGAAGGATCAACGACGACAACACCAACCAACCCACAGTCTATAAGAGTACTTAATATATAAATTAAATATTGTGTCATTTATATGTATCTGTAAACGATGGATTAATGCTTTTAAATACGTAATATCTCTTTACGTATAAATTTAACAATAATGTTGCATTTATATTTCAATAAACCAAAAGTTTCCAAATTTTCAAGGCATTATTAACGAAAGTTTGCGATGTTGATAGTTTTATTTTTGGAGGTGACGGAATGGGTGGTTTGTTTCACACACACACACACACACACACACACACACACACACACACACACACACACACACACACACACACACACACACATTAAATATTAAGGTTAGTCACACCAGGTCAGTCGATCCTTAATGCTAGATGACTCGCAGTTTCTCACCTATTTAACACCCACCAATGTGGGTGGAACTGTGGATTGGAACTGGGGATTGTGGAACTGGGGATTGGAACTGGGGATTGTGGAACTGGGGATTGGAACTGGGGATTATGGAACTGATTGACAGGCAAACATTTGCACAGACTTTGTTAGTTTTCCGTCCCAACTCCAGCAGGCAACACCCCCCCCCCCTCCCCCCCTCCCCTTGCACTCAACGCAACACCGCCCCTTGCACTCAACGCAACACCGCACGGCAACACTCGGACTTCGAATTTCCTAAAACTCGCAAAAATGAAGGTTTGAAAGCGAGAAGAACTTTCAGAATGGCTAAATAATAGCAAGAAAAAGTGTGTGTGTGTGTGTAATTTTTTCTTTGCGTCATTTTGTCGCCTCGATTACGCTTTTCTGTTAGAGTATGTGTGTGTTTGTGTGTTGTGTGTACTCAAGTATATGTATTATACAATCCCATGTGACCATGTGATTTGGGATTCAGCTCCTGGACTCCATGTAGAGTTGCTTGCCGCTTATTGCGTTGGATTTCACTCACTTGGTTTTTATTGGGAATTCTCATGATGAAATTTTCAATGGAAGAATGCTCTTTTGCCTCTTTTTATAAGTCCATCGGGGCACTCCTCATGCACTAAAAACGTGCTTCTTGCATATCTGTGGCTCATCTTGTACTGTAGAAGTACTTCCTTACATACCTGTGGCTCGTCTTGTACTGTAGAAGTACTTCCTTACATACCTGTGGCTCGTCTTGCACTGTAGAAGGACTTCCTTACATAACTCTGACTCGTCTTGCACTGTAGAAGGACTTCCTTACATACCTGTGGCTCGTCTTGTACTGTAGAAGGACTTCCTTACATAACTCTGACTCGTCTTGCACTGTAGAAGGACTTCCTTACATACCTGTGGCTCGTCTTGCACTGTAGAAGGACTTCCTTACATAACTCTGACTCGTCTTGCACTGTAGAAGGACTTCCTTACATAACTCTGACTCGTCTTGTACTGTAGAAGGACTTCCTTACATACCTGTGGCTCGTCTTGCACTGTAGAAGTACCTCCTTACATACCTGTGGCTCGTCTTGCACTGTAGAAGTACCTCCTTACATACCTGTGGCTCGTCTTGCACTGTAGAAGTACCTCCTTACATACCTGTAAGGAAGCATACCTCTTTATGCTAAAGAAGACTTGCCAACATTACTGTGATTCGTCTGATGTATACAGTTCCCACCCCGTGTCCTCGTCTCCAGTTAAACATTTGTATTTGGGTCACTTTGTTATTGTCTCAAAGAATATTGTATATTATGATCATATTCCCCCTCCTACCAATATATTTTCCAGGGCGGTGTATGCATGTATGTGTGAATGTGTGTATATATCGAATATGACTTCCTTTCAAGATCGAACTATCGAACTATTAAAAAAAATTAAACTGACGCTATTCTCTCGTATAATTTCAAATTTTTATTTAAAATAGTGTATCTAGTTAGCGCCAATCGTCATGTTCATATTCAGTTCATTAAAAAATGACTACATGTATTATTTCTGGAACCACCATGACTTATTGATCTTTGTGTACTCGTGTAATTGTGTACTCATAATTGTGTCTCCGGGGGTTGAGCTCCGTCTCTTAGATCTCGAATGTCGACTGTCAAGCAACTTCATGTGAAGTTCGTGTGAATTTATATATATCATGTGTATTTCGTTGTAATATAAATGATATAAATTATATATATATATATATATATATATATATATATATATATATATATATATATATATATATATATATATATATATATATATATATTTTGGTAGCAGTCTTTCCTGTAGACATATTTTATTAAATATGACCGAAAAAGTAAGATTAATAATTCTAACACGAATTTTCTCAATCTTTCGTACATTATGCTTCACTGTTGGAGGTAAATCAAAAATCACTTCTCCAAAATTCATTTTTATTTCTAGTCTGACGCGACACGGGCGCGTTTCGTAAAACTTATTACATTTTCAAAGACTTCACAAATACACAACTGATTAGAACTTGCGTTTCCCTGATTTTATATCTACATTTGAGTGAGGTGGGAAGGGTGATGTGGCATTACATTTGAGTGAGGTGGGAAGGATGATGTGGCATTAGAGGATATTAATAGGGTATTAAAAGTATCAACACAAGACAGAACACGAAACAATGGATATTGAATACAGCTACAGAAGCACCATACTGTCCCCCGAGCTTAGAGCGGCAGCTAAAAGCCTTCGTGAGAACAAGGAGATAGTTGTCAGGAGAGGTGACAAGTCGCCAATATATGTCATTCTTAAAAAAGACGAATATCTGGCGAAAATGAACATCATACTCTCTGACCAAACTAAGTTCCAAAGGGTAACGAAGGACACTACAGCCGAATTAAAAGCAAAGGTCAACAAACTGATCGAAACTGTGAACGCCAAGAAATCCGGACTCCACCTGCCAAAGATCATTGGGGAATATAAACCTGGATATGCGTATGGAAATGTCAAGACGCACAAGCCTGGAAACCCACTTCGGCCAATCATTAGCCAGATACCCACACCCACGTACAGATTGGCAAAGCGACTCAACGGCCTGCTGACTCCTTATGTTCCTTGCGCCTTCAGCCTGAAGTCTCCAAAGGAATTTGTGGACTTACTGCGGGGCGCACGGGCCACAGGGATAAGAGCCTCGTTGGACGTAGAATCGCTGTTTACCAACGTACCTGTGGACGAGACAATCGGAATGATAGCCGACAGAGTGTATCGTGATCCAGCCTGTACTCCTCTTGACATGCCAGAAAGTATTCTGAGGAAACTACTCCAAGCTTGTACTAAAGAGGCACCCTTCTTGAGCCCGGATGGGCATATGTATAAGCAAGTAGATGGGGTCGCTATGGGTTCTCCCCTAGGTGTCCTGTTTGCAAACTTCTACATGGGTACCATCGAGCAAAAAGTCTTAGTCGACATGAACTTGAAACCGGCCATATACTGCAGGTATGTTGACGACATTTTTACACAGGTACCTGATGTCAGACATCTGCAGGAGCTGAAGGAGGCATTTGAGCAGAGTTCCGTGCTGCGTTTCACTTACGAGACGGAAAAGGATGGGAAGCTGCCTTTTCTAGATGTAACAGTCATGGAAAAGGGCGGAGGTTTCCACACTGCAGTCTACACAAAGGAAACAAACATAGGAATGTGCCTAAATGCCAACAGCGACTGCCCTGACAGGTACAAGAGGAGTGTTGTTAACGCATACGTCGACCGTGCTCTCAGCCACAGCTCAGAATGGAAGCAAGTCGACGAAGAACTCTGTAGGGTAAGGCAGGTTCTAGTCAATAACGGCTTCTCCAATGGTTTCATCGAAGACATCATAAGAAGGAAAGTGAAAAGCCATGCAACCTCCGAAGAGACAACTAACACAACACCTATACCCCCTATTAGACTATTTTACAGGAACTTCTTTTCCACAGCTCATAAAACAGAGGAAAGGGTCCTGAAAGATATTGTTAATAGAAACGTTATCCCTACAGACAAAAATCAGAGGATACAACTGACGATTTACTATAAAACCAGAAAAACGGCCAGCCTACTCATGAGAAACTCTCCAGACACGAAACAGAACGCTTTAAAAGAGACTAACGTCGTCTATGCCTTCAAATGCCCACTTGGGGACTGTAAGCTCCAAAAAACCCAGTATATAGGCAAGACAACAACATCTCTTTCTAGGCGTTTAACGATGCATAAACAACAGGGCTCCATTAAGGAACATATAATCTCTTCCCATAACCAAACCATCGCCAGAGAAATCCTAGTAAACAACACAGAAATCATCGATAGATACAGCGATAGCAGGCGGCTTGACGTTTGCGAGGCACTACACATCAAGAAGTCAACACCAGCAATCAACAGCCAATTATTGCACAACTATATTCTACCCACCTCAAGACTCCGCTCCAATATAGAAGCATCAAGAAATATGGACCAATAGGCTTTCTACAAAC
>NC_091232.1:2998147-3008147 GCF_040958095.1 Procambarus clarkii
ACTAAGAGATACTCAATGTTTTATAACATCTAAACTGTCTAATGATATCTCCTCATTGATAGACCAAAATACCCGCCGTTCAATACATTGTTCAAATAGCAGGGGATATAAGGGTCATCCTATAGGACCCTTATAGGACTCTTATAAGGCTCCCTTATAAGATTCAGTACACCGTGGCAGGCACAATATATCCTTACCAAAACATCGTGAGACCAGTGAAGCATTCACTCACACTCTCACTCATTTATCTGGCGGGGATCCAGGATATAAAATGTCTATTAACTTCATATTAAACTTTGCCAGAACAAACAGCCCCTTCCCATCAGCCATTAGACGTGATCCTGCAGCACTCCAATCTGCTGTACAATATTTGCTCTTTGTAAGTAATTCACTGGTTAAACAAGCTTTTCGGCCTAGACTGCAGAGGATTGGCAGTAGCCAGTAGCCAAAGGCATGCAAACTATATTTTTTCTTTATAATATATATATATATATATATATATATATATATATATATATATATATATATATATATATATATATATATATATATATATGTATATATATATATATATATATATATATATATATATATATATATATATATATATATATATATGTTTGTGTGTATACGTGTGTAAATTTACCATAATTTTCGTTCATAAGCTTTTTAAAAAAAAATTCTCTTCAATTTAAAATTTATAATATCTTTTGGATATCAGATCCCTAAAACTAAGGAAAACCTAATTAACTTTTCTTTAGAGCAAAATTCGACAGCAGAAGTTTTTACAGTCTAAAAATAAAAAATTAAAAAAACTATTTTTTCTTACCTTTGCGACTCTCCCCTGAACCATACCAAAAAAAAAGTGGTCTATATTCATTCTGGTAAAAAATGCAAAATATACATTTCTCTTCACTCTGGTTCTCTCCACACATACGTCGCCCTTAAATCATATTAGCAAACCCATTATGTTATTAGTCTGAAGTCGCCCCAACTTGGCCAGTGGAGGTGGTGCAGTGGTAGTGTGGGGGAAGATGGGGTGTTGGTGGTGGGTGTGGGGGAGAACATGGGGTGCTGGTGGTAGGTGTGGGGAGGAGATGGGGTGCTGGAAGTGGGTGGTGGTACTGTGGGGAGGAGATGGGGTGCTGGAAGTTACTTGATGGGGAATTGGAACTGGTAGATGAGTTACTGGAAAAGGTAGATGAATGTTGTAGATGAAAGCTGCATATGTGGAACACATCTCAGGTGTGGCACATAAGTGTTACGCTTCACCTTGAGGTAGATGTAACACAAATAGTGTGTTGGTGTATAAGTCATATAGGTGTTGGACATTTAATATATAATATAAAAAATTATATATTAAATACATAATAAAGCAAAACAAAAACCACAACAGGAAGGGGGTGGTAGGAGAAAAGCACACACAAAACTGTATAGGAGGGGACCTAAACATTCCCTCCAATGCGTTATGTGTGGTTTCCTCCGAGGCTATGGGTCCCCTCCTTCCAGCCAGAGGTGGTACTCCCTTCCCTTTAATATATATTTAATATTAATAATATAACCTACCCTTGAAACAATGCAGTGATCACGCCTCTATCATGTTACCCGTCGTAAACTGTTCTACAAATCAAAACCTCTGTTTCCAAACCAGTATGTAACCTGCCTTTTTTTCTAAATCTAAGTTAACTAAATTACATTCATTGTTTCGTGTTCTATTTCGTCTAGATATATTGACTGCTGTCGTACAGAACTGTCAACACTGTGTCGTCCCCCTATCACACCCCCCCCTCTCCCCCCATGGGCTTCGACACTTGAAGAACCTGAGACACTCCAGTAATGAAATGTAAAATTATATTCACTCTTCTTCATCGTTCAAGTCCCGCGGATCTCTCTCTCTCTTTATACGCATTTCTCTTTCACATTCCTCTTTCTCTCTTCTCATTTAAAACAGCCTAATTAGTATCGACTTTAATTTATATTTTATCAATATCTTGCAGTGATTTTCAATAGGAATATTGTCAAATAAAGATGTAATCTTTTTAAGCAAATGAATCTTTGTGTAATATAAATGAGGAATCCAATTCGTCGACATGTTCCCCCAAAAAAAATATCCATCCGTATTTTTGTCCTTAAATTAAGGTAGCGAAACTTCACCTGTCACTTAGGGCAGGACGGATCATTTCAGCCACAAGGGTCTACAAGGAGACTCCTCCCTCGCTCCAGGATATTGGCTTGGAAATTGTAATCTAAATAAAAATCGAATTCGGGGAGAAAGTAGCACTGGTTGGTTATATATATATATATATATATATATATATATATATATATATATATATATATATATATATATATATATATATATATATATATATAAACTTCTTCACCAATCTAGGAAGAAGAGGGTAGATCAATGTAAGATACATAACAGAAGCTATTTGGTACTAAATGGAAGAATCCACGACGTATTTTTACATAAGACGAAGCTCCCAGGTAACCCGGACGAACAGAATACAATAAAATACTAAGGTAAATGGACAGGACAGTAGAGGAGATGGGGAGACAAGTGGAGGAACTGAATAAATTGACGGCAGACTGTCACTATAAATAGTGAAAGTGGCAGCTGGAGCAGTGAGGCGATACCTTGACTAACTACTTAATTCTTCACTGACATGATATCAAAAGATATGAAAAGCAGTTAATGTAATAGTTACATGTAAATAAAATAATAAAAGGTCTGAAAACAAGGATTCCCTGCAAGGAGTCGTAGAGCCCTGTCAGAAGACCCATCGAGAAGCAGTTATACAAATCTGACTTTGTTTCTAAACGCCAACATGGGTTCCCCGAGAGAACAGCTTGGCTGACGAATTAATATCGTTATATGGTAACATAACTGATAAAATAGAAGAGAAAGATGAGAGAAGGGTGAGTGGACTGTATTGATTATTGGACTCTCACCGTCCCACAAGGTTTTATACAAGTTTTTATACATCGTTTGAAGGTTTTATACAAGTTTGAGAGCAAAGCTGCTGTTACTGGAGGTCCTAGAACTCATAGGGGTCACTATGTGTGTGTCCTGGAGGGTGCCTCTCGGCCAGAGTGGAACCGTGATAGGATTCGAACCTAGGTAGTATGTCTAACCAGTATGCAGGAGGCCGCAACCAGCCTGCAAGTAACAGCTCCCAGTATGCAGGAAACGGCTCTTAGCGTGGAGGAAACTCAAGGGAAAAATTGAAATTCCCGCTTCAAACTCTTGTTATCTTTCAATGTTGAGAAAACGAGGAACGTAGGCAAGGAGGAAGTATGGTAATGTGTGTGATAGACAAGGAAAAGAGAAGAAGAGAAGGATAGATGGATGAGAGGATAAAAACCGTGTTTTTATCACACGAGGAGTGAGGTTCGAACAGTAATATGCGTTCGAACTTAAGTTCGAACCCTCATCACGGTTCCTACGGATATAATCATTGATAAATCCCGTTAGGAGACCTGGTCGAGGACCGAGCCGAGGGACGTTGAGCCCCGAAATCATCTCAAAATAACCTCAAGGTAGGTAGTGTGATTTCTCTGTGTATATTACTATTATAAATACATTTTAGGGATAGCATCTAAAAAGTTTTATATCAATATTTAAGAAAGGGAATAAGAACTTGACGATACTGACTGAAGTAGCGTTCTAAACACGAGGGTTTATAATATTATTTATTTATTTATTTATTTATTTATATATAAGAAGGTACATTGGGTTTGTGAGAATACATAGCATAGTAGAGTAATTGCACTCTTGTAAAGCCACTAGTACGCGCAGCGTTTCGGGCAGGTCCTTAATCTAACAGATAATAATTTTGATAAACAGAAAAATAATTTTGGGACTTACTAGCATCTGATACTGCTTGCATTTGTTGCAAGAATTGCAATGGTGGGAAACTGTGTACACTGCGCATGACCAAGCTGGTATAATTGTTTATCCTAGAGTCTCGTGCAAATATTAGAATGTATAACTGTGGTGAACAAACCCCCACACATCAGATGATGATGGAGCGACGACGTTTCTGTCCGTCCTGGACCCTTATGTGACGACGTTTTTGTCTGTTCTGGACCCTTATGTGACGATGTTTCGGTCCGTCCTGGACCCTTATGTGACGACGTTTCTGTCCGTCCTGGACCCTTATGGGACGACGTTTCGGTCCGTCCTGGGCCCTTATGTGACGACGTTTCGATCCGTCCTGGACCCTTGTGTGACGACGTTTCTGTCCGTCCTGGACCCTAATGTGACGACGTTTCTGTCCGTCCTGGACCCTAATGTGACGACGTTTCTGTCCGTCCTGGACCCTTATGTGACGACGTTTCGGTCCATCCTGGACACTAATGTGACGACGTTTCTGTCCGTCCTGGACCCTTATGTGACGACGTTTCGGTCCGTCCTGGACCCTTATGTGACGACGTTTCGGTCCGTCCTGGACCCTAATGTGACGACGTTTCTGTCCGTCCTGGACCCTTATGTGACGACGTTTCGGTCCGTCCTGGACCCTTATGTGACGACGTTTCGGTCCGTCCTGGACCCTTATGTGACGACGTTTCGGTCCGTCCTGGACCATATCAAGTAGCATGTGTGTGATGTGTTCATCATCTGATGTGTGATGTGGTCATCATATCTTCAGTCACGTTATAGTGACTCATTATCCGCAATTAATAAGTCTTGAATTACCTATAAAAACCTCTTCAAATGGGTATTGATATTAGCAGATTCGAATATTAATTAATAATGAATTTAATTAAATTAATTAATATTCGAATCTGGTTGCTTATTTCTTGCCTAATTGGTCCAGTAATATGTCTCACATGATTTACATGATTTACCTGATATCTTGTTGAAAAAGTTCAGCGAAACAACCACGTCAGAACCGAGCACAATATACGAGTTATTTCGTATATTGCGTTCGGTTCGAATACGATGGGGATCGAACCAGCGTCCCGGGGTTACCCAGGGTCATGTAGGGTTCGATCCCTGTCCTGCTCCATTGGTACCAGGTCAGTTGTGAACGTTAAAACATGATGAATCCATAACTCATGCCACTTGTAGACTACTTATTGACGCCCAGATAAAATGAGAAGCAGAAACACCGTTCTACCAAATTTACAGACATACACACACACACACACACACACACACACACACACACACACACACACACACACACACACACACACACACACACACACACACACCAACCAACCCAAAAATCATTACCCATTTTTCCTCGACATTTTCAGCCAGCGCCCACTGATACACGTCGTCTGAAGCTGACCGCAATTACTTATTTACACACACACACCAACCAACCTTCACACGATCTTTTACCTTCTATTTCTAGTCAACGGAACACGAATCAGTTCTTCCCACCCTCTGCTCCTACGCCAGGCACGGACATCAGACCCCGGACGATGCCCATGCTGGCGGTGGACATCTCCTTGCCTCGGGGGTCAACGGGGGTCCACGGGGGTCCACGGGGGTCCACAGAGGCCCATAGAGGTCCACAGGGGGTCCACGGGGGTCCACAAAGGTCCACAGAAGTCCACAGAGGTCCACAGAGGTCCACGGGGGCCCATGGGGGTCAATAGGGGTCCACAGAGGTCCATAGAGGTCCACAGAGGGTCCACGGGGGTCCACAGGGGTCCAAAGGGGTCCACAGAGGTCCACAGGGGTCCACAGAGGTCCACACAGGTCCATAGAGGTCCACAGGGTTCCACAGGAGTCCACAGAGGTCCACAGGAATCCACAGAGGTCCACAGAGGTCCATAGAGGTCCACAGGGGTCCACAGAGGTCCATAGAGGTCCACAGGGGGTCCATGGGGGTCCACAGGGGTCCACAGGGGTCCACAGAGGCCCACAGGGGTCCACAGAGGTCCACAGAGGTCCATAGAGGTCCACAGGGTTCCACAGAGGTCCACAGAGGTCCACAGGGGTCCACAGAGGTCCCTAGACTTTCTCAAAGCCTCTAAAAACACAAACTTCAATTAAGACATATATGACATTTCCTATCTGGTGCTGAATGGTGAACGTGAAGAAAATGTAGTTTGACTCACAAATACGTTCATCTTATCACGCAAGAAGACCAATGATTGGTAGTGGGTGACGCCAAAGAATGTTGACGATCTGATTGCTTTGTCGACTTCGTTTGTCGCCACATTCCACCTATTCTGGTCTTATTTGTTATGTAACGAGCTTATTTCACAGATTTTTTTATTCATGAACTACAATAAACATCAACATTGCAGAATGAAAATACGTTATATTCCTTATTTACGCATTTTAAGAGGCTTTGGGGTGTATTTGGGTAGCTTTGGGTGTATTTGGGTAGCTTTGTGGGGATTGGGGGTAGCGTTGGGTGTATTTGGGTGACTTTGGGTGACTTTGTCTCCAGACCCTCTCTCTCTCTCGCCCACAGATTAGATCCTCTCTCCACCTTACATAATATATCATAGTTCCCGCTCCCCCCCCACTCTCCTTAAAATTACCCCCCCCCCCACTCTCCTTAAAATTACCCCCTCCCACCCCTCCCCCCTCCCACCTATCCCCCCTCCCACCCCTCCCACTACAATTTCAGATCCTGCCCGACCCTCCATCACATACACCCCCCCCCCTCCCCCATGTCCCGCCATTAGAGATCCACCCCCTCCATCCCCCTCCCCCTTCCTCTTCCACATTAGACTCTCCCTCATCCCTGATGAATGTAAGGGAATACGGAAAAGGTGCCGAGAGAGGAGAAGATATCCTCCTGACCCTTTTTGTCCGAAGATAGTTACGTCATTAGCATAGTTTTCCTTATAAATTAAGAATTCTACACGAGCGAGAAAATTATGCAAATAGGATTCAGTCTCATATGAACTTCGAAATTAAATAATTTAATATACAATGCAAGGCTCTCGAAATTGGGCAAGAAACCACGACATTTTCGTCTGTTATTTTAACGTTTCCGTGTTTGGTGGTGTTTGTGTGTGTGTGTGTGAGTGTGTATGTGTGTGTGTGTGTGTGTATGTGTGTGTGTGTGTGTGTGTGTGTGTGTGTGTGTGTGTGTGTGTGTGTGTGTGTGTGTGTGTGTGTGTGTACTCGCTTAGTTGTGCTTGCTGGGGTTGAGCTCTGGCTCTTTGGTCCCGCCTCTCAACCGTCAATCTACTGGTGTACAGATTCCTGAGCTTCTAGGGCTCTGTCATATCTACATTTGAAACTGTGTATGGAGTCAGCCTCCACCACATCACTTCCTACGTGTACTCACTTACGTGTGTTTGATGGGATTAAACTTCAGTTCTTGGGCCTTATCTTTTTTTCTTACGTCAGTCGTCTGATGTAATGACTCCTGAAAAAATTTTCGTCTGTATAATTTCAAATTTCAAACAGCTAAATGAGTATTAACTGCTTCATCTGATGAGTTAACTCCATCTGATATGATGAATTAGTCCCAACTAGCTCAACTGATGAGTTAACTCTGGCTTTCGCAACCTAATTACATTATTATAGCCACCTCTTCTAATGACTTAATTATATCCGATTCATTCAAATGGGTAAGAATTCCTTCTAAAATTATAGTGCATTAAGAATGATGAGCTTCTAAGCTGTTTTGAAATCAAACCTCTTCACCCTCAGTGCCTCTTCAAGCTCCCTTTCAAACTTTCCAGCGAGTTTGCCTCTGTAATGTTACTTGGGAACTTGTTCCACAGAACTAAACCTCATGTTTGCAATATAAAGTTTTCCAACTTGTTTTGTAGAATGTTGAGTGATTAAACATTTTTGTTTAGTGTTCTATCTTGGATTGGTATTTTAGAACACTGATTACATCTCCTTTTTGAACCCTTTCTTATATATGTCTACTTCAGTCATTTCTCCCCCTATTTTATACCTTTGTAGCATAAGTAATCGTACTTTATTTGTGTTAATATATAGGAAAGGTTCGTGGTGTTAGTATTAGGTTTGTCATACGTCTTTATTTACTGAAATATATCCATTCTATACCCATTCTATAGTACGGTGGACTGTAATATCCTGTATAATCCATGTGGAGTCTCTGAAGGGCTTGAACGAGTTGAAGGATAACATTAGAGCTTTTACTGATAATGCTTCTAGATACGAATCTAAGTTATCTATCGTACTTATTTCCAGCATTCATTAGTGTTTTCTTACTTTGCGATATTAACTCCAAGTTTTTTTTCTCAGCTAGACATCTAATATAACTATTCACTTATATCTAGTACTTTTGTTATCTTTTTCTAGGCCTAGAACACTACATACGTTATCATTCAAGCCGTATCTGTACCGACCAGTTCAAATGGAGGGTATAACAACGTTACTAAAATACGGCTGAATGAGAGAAGGCTGGGTAGACTGTCCAAAACAGTTTGACACTGTTTCTCCTGAAAGGCTGGTGTACAAGAGAAAAAATGGGCTGAGATAGCTGAAAAACTCTTTTTTTTTTTGTGGGGAAGGGAGGTTCTGGAGGACGGAAGACAGTCAAAATCACAATAGACGTTACGAACAGGAGAAATGTAACAACAGGGGTCCCTTAACCCTTGGTCATAGGAACGCTATTGTTACTAATTTATTTGAACGACTAACCCGAGGGAGTCAGCTCATACGTGTGTGTAGCTAAAAGGATTAAGCTTTCAGGACACATTAACATATATAAATCTCAAAAGAAACAGAGGAGGCATGATCGAAGCTAACGAGATAATAAAGGAACAAGACCAGGTGCACAAGGAGAGCATCTTTATACTCCGAGAAAGTTGGACGAAAGGACACAAGTGAAAGCTGAAGACGCAGTTGAGTCGAATCTAAGACAATATTCGTACGGTGTTCCGAAAATCAAGAATTTGGAACACGTTTAGTAGACGTTGGTAACGTCACCTTCAGCCACTCCCGCCAGACGGAGAGAAAAACAGACAGACTTTTACACCTGTCATAATATACAGGAAGGTTTTAATATTATTTTAGAGATAGAGTGGGACAGATAGAGAGAAGATAGAGACCGACAAACACATATAAACCAGAAGACAGAGAAACAACAGATTCGTGTCTCGGTCGACCCGTTACCGCCTGGTGTCCCACCTCATTATATAATATATATATATATATATATATATATATATATATATATATATATATATATATGTCGTACCTAATAGCCAGAACGCACTTCTCAGTCTACTACGCAAGGCCCGATTTGCCTAATAAGCCAAGTTTTCCTGAATTAATATATTTTCTCTAGTTTTTTTCTTATGAAATGATAAAGCTACCCATTTCATTATGTATGAGGTCAATTTTTTTTTATTAGAGTTAAAATTAACGTAGATATATGACCGAACCTAACCAACCCTACCTAACCTAACCTAATCTATCTTTATAAGTTAGGTTAGGTTAGGTAGCCGAAAAAGTTAGGTTAGGTTAGGTTTGGTAGGTTAAGTAGTCGAAAAACAATTAATTCATGAAAACTTGGCTTATTAGGCAAATCGGGCCTTGCATAGTAGGCTGAGAAGTGCGTTCTGGCTACTAGGTACGACATATATATATATATATATATATATATATATATATATATATATATATATATATATATATATATATATATATATAATATTATATATACATATATATATATATATATATATATATATATATATATATATATATAATATTATATATACATATATATATATATATATATATATATATATATATATATATATATATATATATATATATATATATATATATATATACATTAAACTATTTTTCCCTAACTCTTGCTTTCTATATGCAGATGCAGGAAAATCCTTCTCTAATCCCGCATAATTTCCCAATATATTCATAGTTCACTCCAACTTGTTCAAATTTGAGCTGAACTCTCTGTAAACTTTATTATACTTTACTTCTTATTCCCGCTCTGTAGTTTCTCACATTGAAACGGGAAACAACTAAATATTACCACTTCACAAAGTATTCCAGAAAGTTTTG
>NC_091232.1:3013147-3050647 GCF_040958095.1 Procambarus clarkii
ACGCAACCTTGGGAGAGAGTGTTGGGAGTGAAGACAGTGTTGTAAATAGTTATTATGATGCGTTTTTTAAGATTGTATAAATCTGCGTTTATTGCCACTTAGAATTCTTCGTTATTTTGCACCTATTTCATGTGGCAAAAAATTAATATCCATTATAAATACTAATCCCTCTGTAAGAAATTTTTTGTGGGAGGTGTTATTTTCTTATGCCTCCAAATTATAGAAAATAGTTGTTATTCCCTTCAAACTTTGCTTTGAACTTTGTCTAAGTCAGAATAGGGGGAAGCGGTCTTGAATGTCCCTGAAGATGGCCGTGAAATACTGTACTTCAGATCTACTTAAGCCGTCAGCAGCCTTCAAGTTCCTCCCCTAAGTTCTCCGAGACAAATTAAGGTTAAAGCAAAGTTTGATGGGAAATAAATTGGTATTTTCTATATTAAATGGCCTTTATTATACTTTATTATCATCATAACTGATCAAGAAAAGAACTTACAACCGAGGAACAAAATTTTTTACTTAGTTATCCATTATAGTTGGAGAGATTTTACATTGAACTTTTACATTTACAGCCCATCCTCAGGTAAATAATGTATCATACGCCTGATACGAATTGACTGTATTGATAATTGACTTGCCTGAAATGCGAATTGACTGAAACTTTACAAACATATAGCATTAATTTCTCTACGAAAAAAAAAAAATTAGTCAATTTTAGCCCGACTCCAAGCCAGTAGGAGTCAAATCGAAGGGATTTGATAGACACTATTTTAAGTCCTTTTGGCCAGAAAAATGGTAACACTTGTAACACTCGAATGACTCTCCGGTTATTAAAGTGCTCATTCCTCACCGTGTGCTGGTTGGTCTTCCTGAGGGACTGGGTGTAATGTTAATTAGTGTCAAGTTCTAAATAAGTTTAAAAAAATGTATATAATATAACGAGGCAATCGCTAGTGGAGATTAGTGCTGTCAGACAATCGTAAGGCGATGGGAGAGTTAATGTTGGGTAAGGCATTGGAGGAGACCTGGCAACACAGGTTCGAATCCTGATGGAGTCATGGAGTTCTTTGTGATATATATATATATATATATATATATATATATATATATATATATATATATATATATATATATATATATATATATATATATATATATATATATATATATATAATTATATATTAGATGTATAAGCTTAATAAGGGTAGTCTCGAGCATCTGGTCCTATAACTTTGGACAGATAAACAGAAATCTTTCTTCATACTTACCGACGGTAACTTTCACCACATTTTTTTACCCTTTTTACTTCCTCTCTGTCTATCCCCCATCTCTCACATCCCTCTTTTTCCCTCTTTCTCTCTTTATATCTGTCTCTTTATGTCTGTCTCTCTCTCTCTCTCTCTCTCTCTCTCTCTCTCTCTCTCTCTCTCTCTCTCTCTCTCTCTCTCTCTCTCTCTCTCTCTGAACCTGCAATTTTATGAAAAGGTGAAACACTGCTCAAAACCTCTGTATAAAACAAAAAGCACAATTTCAGACTTGTTGGGACTCACTGGGAGTCCCGGCAAGACCCCATTCTTCTTAAAGGAAGCAATGTGAGAGTCCAGCTCACAGCAGTCACCGTGAAACATTTGATGAGCCTTGTGTCTAGCCTTCATCCTCTGACAGAGAAAGACACAGACAGACAGACATCTCCTGATGTGTACACACACACACACACACGCCGCAGGGGCCTCGTAGCCTGGTGGATAGCGCGCAGGATTCGTAATTCTGTGGCGCGGGTTCGATTCCCGCACGAGGCAGAAACAAATGGGCAAAGTTTCTTTCACCCTGAATGCCCCTGTTACCTAGCAGTAAATAGGTACCTGGGAGTTAGTCAGCTGTCACGGGCTGCTTCCTGGGGTGTGTGTGTGTGTGTGTGTGTGGTGTGGAAAAAAAAAAAAAAAAAAAAAAAAAAAAAAAAAAGGAGTTAGTAAACAGTTGATTGACAGTTGAGAGGCGGGCCGAAAGAGCAAAGCTCAACCCCCGTAAAAACACAACTAGTAAACACACACACACACACACACACACACACACACACACACACACACACACACACACACACACACATACACACGTGTGTGTATGTGTGTACGCATCATGAAACCAACAGACAAATCTTTTACGAGTTTCGCCAGTGACCTTTTCACCAGAAAATATCGAATTCACCCCCTCGCATGGCTGAACATAACCACGGCCCAAATCCTTGTTTTGGAGGGAAGAAAACTTACCAAATAGAATAAGTGATTGTAATGTGTGTGTTCTGACGTGTCCACAACACGATGAAGCAAAGCGTGGCGAGCTGAAACGTGTTCGAGACGTGGCCTGGCTTTACCTTACTCTTACCTTTTGGACTCTCGAAATCGGCACTAATATATATATATATATAATAAAATTGAGAAATTGAGAAATGAACACAGATATTGTGAACGTTGGTCCTGGGTTTGATCCCAGTCGCCGGCGAGAAACAATGGGCAGAGTTTCATTTACCCTATGCCCCTGTTACCTAGCAGTAAAATAGGTACCTGGGTGTTAGTCAGCTGTTACGGGCTGCTTCCTGGGGGTGGAGGCCTGGTCGAGGACCGGGCCGCGGGGACACTAAAAGCCCCGAAATCATCTAAAGATAACCTCAAGATTGTACTCAGCTAGATGTGCTTGCAGGGGTTAAGCTTCGGGTCCAGGATGTGAGCATGCAAGGACGCTACTCAGTTTCACCAGTGCAGAGTAAAGATCGGAATATCCTCTACGGTGGTCGGGGATCGAACCCTTGAGAGATCATTGACTGAATGGTGTATAAAAAATGTAGCTTGGAGCCAGCTAAAGCTTCCACACACTTTGTGAAACTCCAGGCGATCCTAACAAGTTCAAAGGATCGTTTACGGAACTATTTCTCCGCGAGTTGAAGCGAGGTAAAGTATGCATGTAAGTCTTAAAGTCTTCTCTTACCACAATGTTGTCGATGGATGTGTAGGAATAGTGTTCGACTTTCCCTCTGCAGTCGGGTTCTCTCGCTCTTCCTCTATCCCATGTCCTCTTTTACATGTTCTCTATCTCTCTCCCTCTCCCTCTCTACTCTATCCCATGTCCTCTTTTACATGTTCTCTATCTCTCTCCCTCTCCCTCTCTACTCTAACCCATGTCCTCTTTACATGTTTTCTATCTTTCTCCCTCATCCTCTCTCTCTACTTTCTATCCTTATCTCTTCAATCCAGAGAAAACAAAGACTTCCGTCGTTCTTCTTTCCTAGTAAGTAACCAAGTCTTGGGACAATAAGTTTTCTGCTGTCTGTCTGTCCTCTGTACTACCTGACCCTCCCCCCCCCCCGTTTAGGTAATGATCTCTCCTCTACAGGTAGAATCATTATTTTCATTCACCTGGGCTCTAGGAGGCTCGAACCTGGGACCCCTCGCGTGTGAAGCCGAAGCTCTGTGTACCGAGCTATTAAGTAATCTTAATAAGGAAAGTGGAATGATTATTTCCACGGAAGTACGGACGACAATTTTAGAATCTTTATTGATCTGGCTTTCATTTGAATTAAGTTTACTTAATGACCGAGATTCACAAAGGGAAAATCCAAACAGTGAGGATAAGGATCTGCTGGATCTGAGGAGGACCTGACTTAGCAGGACTTCAAAGCTATTCTCATAGGTATGGATCACCCTTAGTCTGTCTCCTATCCTTTTTACCGGACGAGAGGCTTCACAAGTTACATGGTCATGTCTCCAGCTCAGTTTTCGATGCAGTCTCCTACACCACAGACAGAGAGGCCCGAGGACAGGCAAGTAACTAAGTGGTTCTCTTGTTTGGGATCAACCGAGTTTATTCAAACGATTAAGAATTCTTGCAGTGCCGTTTCAATCCTCTTAATCATTTCCAAACTGTATTACATATGTTTGTGTACATGAGGTAGATAATCCACTGACCCCGACCAACAGGGGTGCCAAAACTGACACCAACATAACGCCAAGTCTATTGATTTCAATCCTTTGTGTTGCCTCCAGACAAGTGAGCGGACGTAGCAAAAAACCCGCAGAGGTAATGGCTCAGATTTGTGTTCCATGGTACTTATCTCAGCGGGACGTGAAATGTATTCCTTCGAGCTGGAGTTGGGCGTCTTACTAGACACGCAGAGTGTTAGTGGTGCCTGATGTGTCCATGGCTGAGGACACGGCTATGATTACACTCTGAATACGGCATAAGGAGCATTGTTCCGTGTGTTCCTGGCTGAGGACACGGCTATGATTACACTCTGAATACGGTATAAGGAGCATTGTTACGTGTGTTCCTGGCTGAGGACACTGCTAAAATTACTCTGAATACGGCATAAGGAGCATTGTTCCGTGTGTTCCTGGCTGAGGACACTGCTAACATTACACTCTGAATACGGCATAAGGAGCATTGTTCTGTGTGTTCCTGGCTGAGGACACTGCTAACATTACACTCTGAATACGGCATAAGGAGCATTGTTACGTGTGTTCCTGGCTGAGGACACGGCTATGATTACACTCTGAATACGGCCTAAGGAACGGGGGGTCCCTGTGACGACACTGCCACACTCACTGGCTGAGGATACTGCCAGTACGACACTCAGGATACGTGGCTGAGGACACTAGCTGTCAGTATGACACTCAGGATACGTGGCTGAGGACACTAGCTGTCAGTATAACACTCAGGACAGGACACTTGTGTGTCCACTAGCCTAGTGTTGTCCCTGAGAGACGTGGCTACATACCCCATTCCCTTTATCACATTTACCATCATTATTATCATCTCGTAATCTTGCTACTTCAACATTTTCTTGTAATACGACTGTTATCTCAGATGTGACAGGTCAACTCGATAGAGAAAACCCTAATGAGGCAGTTCGGCTGTTTGCTTAAGGAACAACTTAGCCACGTGGCTGATTGGACAAGTGTCAATAAAATAAACCAGATAGTGGAGTAATGATAAAAATAACGAGCATTGCCAAATAAATATTTATAAAAGGCCGAGACGCCATTAATGTAGCAGTCTCTCCTGGTGATATTTGCGGTTCATTTGTTAGCGGGTAATTTAGGAGTGATTTAGACGCTAAAACTAAAGTATGTAGATATGTATGTATGAACTTGCGTATATGTGTAAAGGGAGCGAGATTTAGCTCTTGGGTTCCGCCTTTTAGGTATTGGTAATCGGTGTGTGAGATTTTGCGTTCTGAGGGAGGTAAGGTTTTGAGTTTTATGTTTTATTTGTTAGCCTCGTGCCTGATGCCTTTTACTGAAACGTGTGTGCTTTGTCGTGTCTGATATTGAAGTTAATAGAGGTGGCTTCCAGGGCTTCCTAATATCATTCTAATATCAATACCTAATATCATAATATCATATCGAAGGGGAATAAATAAGGTAAAATGTGTTTTAAGAGGGATACTAGGATGTAGTGAAAATACGGGTTGTGAATACGTGACATGGGTCCTCGGCAGTATTTACACAGGTTTTAAACAATTAATCAGATGGGTGTATTGATGAGAGTGGGGGTTGTAAATGGGACCAGTCTAGTATGGGTCAACCAGTCTGTTGTGGTACTCTATAAACTTTGTGTTCTTTTGACTTATTTAAATCTCCTAATTTCACTAGTTCACTCTCTGTTACTGCTGCTGCAATAAGTGCTCCTTCTCTTATTACTACTACTACTACTACTACTACTACTACTACTACTACTACTACTACTACTACTACTACTACTACTACTCCTTCTACTACTAATACTCTTCCTTCACCTTCTCCTGTAGCTCAAAATTCACTTCTATATTGCAACCAATTTCCTATTACCTCTTATGTTATATAAATGGTCATAGAACATTTTTTGGTGAATGTACTACTAATAGTCGTTAGCATTGTGTATAACGCCGTTGCTCTTGACGTTACCAACACCGTTACGTTTCCTTACTAAATCTGTTGTTAATGCTGTTAAAAATGTTAGCATTTTATAGTATTGAACCTTTCTCCTTTAATTTCACAGCTTCAAACTGACTGGATACTTCGTTTGGCATAAATTAAGTTTGACTAAAAATGGGTACAGAGAGATAGAAAGAAGAGGAAGAGAGAAGAGGGTGGAGAGGGATAGATAGAAAGAAAGGG
Organism: Procambarus clarkii; assembly: GCF_040958095.1. NCBI lineage: Eukaryota > Metazoa > Arthropoda > Malacostraca > Decapoda > Cambaridae > Procambarus > Procambarus clarkii. The sequence continues at coordinate 3,019,294 of NC_091232.1, forward strand.
TACAGTGTGGAGAGAGAAGGAACTGTGAATACAAAAGCCTCCTCAGATCTCCCACAGCGTATAAATATTCGACCCCGGTGAGACAGCCTCTGAGTATAGCTTCTTGCTCTTTGGCTCACAAAACAAAAGTACAAAAAAAGACATGAGGGGAAAAAAAAAAGGCGGGACAGAGCTAGACCTTCGCTCCGGTCTTCTTTGAACTCTCATCCTCGATATCTGAATATGAACTGAAGAATCAACAGTGGGACGGAAATTTTAGAACATTTTTTTTTAAGGACGGAAATTTTAGGACTTTTTTAAGGACGGGAATTTTAAGACATTTTTTCAAGAACGGGATTTTTAGGACTTTTTTTTTAAAGGACGGGAATTTTAGGACTTTTTTTTTTAAGGACGGGAATTTTAAGACATTTTTTTCAAGAACGGGATTTTTAGGACATTTTTTTTAAAGGACGGGAATTTCAGAACTTTTTTTTAAGGACGACAATTTTAGGAAATTTTTTAAAGGACGGAAATTTTAGGACTTTTTTCAAGGACGGAAATTTTAGGACAATTTTTTAAAGGACGGGATTTTTTTGGCACTGTATTTTGTTGATGGTCTTTTCTCATACAAGTTTGGTGTATGAGAGTTCCCTAGGTAATGTTTCGGTGTATTCTCTTACGTTTTATTGAAGGAAATTTGTTTTATCCGGTGAATGATTCGCTTATTACCATTTTTTTGGATATAAAGAAATATATACCCTCATAGTTTGGGCCTCAAACTGGGCTGTACAACATGTATGAGTTGGCCAGGAGGACTGGCAAATGAGGAGCAGTATCCTCCTCCATAATCTACCGCTGTGAGTGGAATATGCACGAAACAATTAGCTCGCAACAGCCCTACATGTTAGGCTCTGGTGAAACATGTGTTTAATTATGCATTTAGCGGACTCCAACGTTGCAGGGCGAGCAGCACTCAGCGTCTTCAGCTATTCTCAATCCGCTGCTGCTGCTGCTGCTGCTACTGCTGTTGTTGTTGTGGCTACTGCTGTTATTGCTGTTGTTTCTTCTGATGTTTCTGTCTCTGCTGTTGCTACTGTTCCTTCTTCTGCTGCTGTTGCCCCCGCTGTTTCTGTTCCTGTTGTGGCGACTAATACTGCTGTTGCTCGTAATAGGGGGCGTGAAACTAGTATTTATGTATGTGTATATATATATATATATATATATATATATATATATATATATATATATATATATATATATATATATATATATATATATATATATATATATATATATATAGATATTAGAAGAGAGTCACACTGACGGACACCGCCGGGGAAAGTGCAATAGTCAACTTCAGACACTTTCTGAACCTGGAAAAGAAATCATTCATGTCGCTGAAATTGCGTTTGAAAAGTTGGTGAGTGCACAATGACGTACGATAACGACGTACAAAATGCAAAAAGGCACCGAAAAGGCTAAGAGAGAGAGAGAGAGAGATGGTGAAGTTTGATATTGGATAAAGCGATCTGAAGTACATAGGTGGAAGATAATATATTTACCTGTGTCATAGGGGTACTAGGAATGTAGAATGACTTCAACAATGGTTCAAGTACGTTTTATTGAGTTATTAAGATACATCTCAAAAGGATAGAGTAGCTACTTGAGTAGTTTTGAGTAGCTCAAAAGGATAGAGTAGTAGATTTAGTAGGATCCCAGAGCTGAATAGACAGCTCTGTTGTCTATTCAACAACAGAGCTCCAGCGGTAGATTCTATTGAACTCTTAGATATACTGAATATATACACCAGTAAGTTGAAAGTTACGTGACGCGGGGGCAGAAGATTATCAAAACAAGCACAGATATGTAAATAAAGATCACTTATACATACTCGTTTGGAGGTCTAAGACACTTGAGAAGTTTCATGGAGAAATCACACTAAGTATTTAACTTTCACTCCGCACAAAATAAGTAACATCAGCAGCGCTAACATGGTTGGTTTAACAACTTAACCGACCACAAGATTTTTAGTAATACATCATTCAGATTGCAATAAAAATAACATATGCGATAACCAGTCTCTCCTTGGGATATGAGAGTATCTATCGCTGCTATGAATGAAATATACAAAATATAGACTATGTATCTCACTATGTTTCCTTCAAAAGCTTTCGTAATACTTGATTAAAATAGCTGAATATCAAGAGCTGTATTCTCATGCACTAGCCAGCCAGACATCAGGCCTGCGCCACACTATCTCCATCCGGCTCGGGTACCAACCAGCCAGACATCAGGCCTGCACAATACACATTAGCAACCCCAGAATACATATGTATACCAACTCTCTCTCTCGACTTACGGTCTATACTCATGCTCATGCGACCTCTTGGGGTGGCTTAATCTTCATCAATCATCAATCAATCGCTCCCTACACACCCTGGCTCATTTCTCTTTTCATCTCCTCAGCTCTCTATAATAATCTCCATATCCCCTCAGCGCCTCTATGGAATCTTAGACTTTCCTCTTAACATTCCTCGTCACAGCTGCCAGATTTCTCTCTCTTGTGTATTTCCTAGTTTTATATATATTTTTTTATATTGAATGTTTAGTATTCAACTTCCGGGAGCTCCAGAATGGCAAACTTGACGGCTCGTAATTTGTGTGTTTGAGCGCATCTTCGTCGTCGTCAGGCGATGATAAATGTTTACAAGTGTGTGTCAACATTTGTGTAAACATAAAGCTGGCGCCGGAAAGTCTCGTGTTGTGTCTTGGGTTCGAGCCGTCGTCCATGTTTGACAAGGACACTAATTTTGTGTAAATACACAACCTGGAGAGAAATAGGGGGGAAAAATATAAATATGTGTACTGATATATTTAAATCGTCTATACTTAAAATCTCAAGTATCATTAAATCGCATAAAATTGCGAATTTCCGATGATGCAGTTTTCGACAATGTAATCCCTGATCAAAAGTAAAGCATTGATATGTCCCTAACGTGTTTCATCTCGGCATCAATTGATCAGTGGGAATCATCAATTCATCCTTTTACCACACAGAAATAATATTGAGACAAACTATTAATGGCGGAGGAAATATCAATAATTGACCATCGTTACATTAAATTGCTGTTTGCAGATCTCAGTCTGTTATTATTACAATTATAATAATTGGTTTACGTTAAATAAGCCGGTTTTTGCGAGACATTAGACGAGTATTTGTAAAATATGAATTGTGGATTTATTTTAAAAAGTAAAATATTTTAATTTTGTTGGGCAATTATGTTTATATATGTATATGTATTTAATATTTTAATATTATATATATAGACAAAGTCCGAGACAGAGAGAAATGCTGAAACATCCGTCTAACAGTAGATAGATGGATGGATAGATGGATGCGTAGATGGAAAGGTGGATGGATAGATGGATAGATTGATGGACAAATCGATAGATGGATAGATTCATTGACAGATAGGTGGATGGATAGAAAACTAGATGGATAGAGAGATGCATTGATATAGAGACTGATGGATAGATCGATGCACGGATAGATGGAGAGGTAGCTGGATAGATGGACAGATGGGTAGATAGATGGATAGACAGATCAGTAAATAGATGAATATATAAATAGATCGATTGATATACGAATGATAGATGGATAGATAGATGGATGGATAGATACATGGATTGATTGATATATGGACAGACGGACAGACCTGGAAAAGCCATGTATCCTCCTAGTAGTTACACACACACACACACACACACACACACACACACACACACATACACACACACACACACACACACACTGCAAAGACGCTAAATGTTTGGTGAACTGCCAAACATTTAGAAGACGGCTAATGTAGTCCCGATATACAAAAAGGGTGATAGACAGGATTCATTGAACTACAGGCCTGTGTCCCTAACTTGCATATCATGCAAGTTTCAGCATAATAAGTAATTCGTCCGATACTGAATTAACTTGTCAACTTACACAAATGGTCTGGTAAATGTATTTGTAAATTGGCCTAGTTAATGACCCAATTGTATCCTAGCGACGATGTATTAGTTTGGAAGCCCAATAATAAACAATTTATTTGTTGCACTTTTGTTTAAAAAAAAGAGAGAGACAGAGACTAGACAGGGAGAGAAAAACAGAGACGGATCGAGAGAGAGAGAGAGAGAGAGAGAGAGAGAGAGAGAGAGAGAGAGAGAGAGAGAGAGAGAGAGAGAGAGAGACGAAGACAAAAGGACAGATAAGAAGAGAAGAGCGAGACAGTTAACACAATGGCATTAGCACAATAGTAGTGCATCGTAATACAGAATAAATAATCAGGTTCGACGTTAAATACAATATCATGGACGTGTAGAAGCAAAAAATCCTGGTAGCAATTACTCGTCGAACGAGGCTGAGGGACGCGATTACAAAAATCCCTACAAACTCTTTCATTACAAGTGAAATTGAACTCGATTTTTTTCCCCTCTGAATTTGAGCCCGGAGTCTGCGAAATTATCGGTTAAAAAATGTCATATAATTTCCTTTCAGTGTTCTTATACTGAATTATAATTATTTACGTCAAAGCAGCTTTGAACGCAGAATGGGAACTGTTTAGTAAATTATCTGAAAGTCCCTAAATTGGACGGTTATGTAATCATAACGGAGACGCATGTATTTAGAGTTAAGTAGAAGGATTTGCCTTGTGAGAAGTATCATTCTTTATATGGTCAAAGTTAACGAGGTCATTGTATATTAAGAATGAAAAGAACAAACGTAATCAGATGGGAATCTTTTGTGTAATTTGTTTTTGGATTAACGAGCATTTTGTTAATGTTTATGAGGATGAGCTGCAAAACCTCACAGATATCAGTCCGTCCTCATAAACGTTAAGAAAATCCTCGTTAATCCACCAGCCAACCCGTGTGTTGAGGAATACAAAATACTGCATATGATTCACTACTGCTTTCGTACGAGCGCTTCTTGAACAGTACGTCTCTCTCTCTCTCTCTCTGATGACCAGACCACACACTAGAAGGTGAAGGGACGACGACGTTTCGGTCCATCCTGGACCATTCTCAAGTCGATTGTCAATCGACTTGAGAATGTCGTTTGTCAATCGACAATTGACAATCGACTTGAGAATGACGATTGTCAATCGACAATTGACAATCGACTTAAAACTGTCGTTTGTCAATCGACAATTGACAATTGACTTGAGAATGGTCCAGGACGGATCGAAACGTCGTCGTCCCTTCACCTTCTAGTGTGTGGTCTGGTCAACATACTTTAGCCACGTTATTGAGGCTCATCTCTCTCTCTGTTCAAATGGCAATTCACTGAATGCTTCAATCACGCACAGTAAATGTATAAGTCCGTTCACATCATCAATAGCTCATCGTTAACAAAGGCCAAATGTTTGCTAATCTAGCCACCAAATCCCTCTGTTTCTGAATGAAAAACTCTTTATACACAACTATCAACTTTCAAACGTTTCTGTAACAGTGCTTCCTTTGTTTAAAGTCGCTAAAAAAAATAACTTAACCTAACCTAGGGCTAACTTTATACTGACTTCAAATTATATAATAATTAAATGTTAAATCTGCCTTTTCTCTCATATATTTAAAACTAATAAGGTTAAAATTGATAAAGGCGTTATGGGTTGGCCTGCCCCTCGGACGAGCATGATCTGAGGATGTGAGAGTGTGAGTTCTGTCTCATTACTTTTATTTTACTCTTAAGCGGACTAGAGCTGAGGCGGCTCCTGAATTTCAAGAATTTCGTCTCGCCTCACATCAACCAGACGTCTCACCACACATCAACCAGACGTCTCGCCACACATCAACCAGATGTCTCGCCTCACATCAACCAGACGTCTCGTTGTCATTCAGGTCTCGAAGTCAAAAGTTGGGATCAAAACTTAGGGTCAGAAGCCGGGGTCAAAACTCGGGGTCAAACTCGGGGTCACGCTGGAGGTCAAACTCAGGGGTCAGAATTCAGGGTCAGGTGTTGGAAATTCCAGTTAATGGCTGCGTCCGGGACGAAATATATATTTTTTCACATCCTTTATTAAAAATAAATGTCACTTATGACCTTGTCCATCTGCTTTTTGGCCCGTCTGTCTGTCAATATTTTCCTGACGATCTTAATTTATTCCACAGGAGGAGAGATTATGTATGTTTTTAAATAATAAATTCAGTTGCCTATATCAATTAAACTCAAGTTATGGACAATTTCACACCATGTGTTTATTAGTGTTGCCAGGAGCCACGAGGCTCCTGGCAACACTATAAGTGTCTTTAAGAACCACTGTACTTATAGACACTGCTTATATATATATATATATATATATATATATATATATATATATATATATATATATATATATATATATATATATATATATATATATATATATATATTATGCGGCAAGACTTGAATGGGCTCCAAGTTATATATATAGGAAAACTCATCCTTGTGAAGGGTTCGAACCCAGACGGCTAGGCGCTCCATACATCTTCGCCTTTCTAGTACCTTACCCACTATTTTTTTTCATAAAATATTTCCTTTCGTGTTTGCCCCTTTTTACTTTTTTTTAGAGCCTTCTACTTTTCCGTTGAATTCTTTTAACATTTGTTTTTCTATGCATTTTGTTTATCTATATATATTTTTCTCTTTCCTTGTGTTATCATCTTTTACCGCGTCTTTCTTTCTATTTTACAAGTGGTTTATAATGTTTTCGTGAAAATCCTCACTGTCACTTAATATACGTTTCTTAAAAGTAACCTCCTCCCCACACTTTCCCTCATCCCTCATTAATCCTCATCTTTCCCTTCTTTCATCCACTCTTCCAATTTTCCTTTCTTCGTCTCTCTCCTCCTAAATTCTCTCCTCTCTCTCTCTCTGCTATACCCCTACCTTCTCTCATCTTTTCCTTCCTTACCCCTCATCTTCCTTCCTCCCTTCCTCACCCTCATCTTCTCTCCTCCCTTCCTCATCCCTCACCTTTCCACCACTTTCTCGCGCTCAGCTCAAAAGACTCGGTTGTCATCTTGAGCTTTGTTTAAGGATGAACTTTCGGCTTTCACGGTATGAGATGACCTCAGAGCTTGACATAAACTCGAAAATATTACACTGATGCCGTCTCCGGTTCACTCCCGGCTTTCCTCTTTATTTATCTATAGTTTCCTCTCTCTCTCTCTGTCTCTCTCTCTCTCTCTCTCTCTCTCTCTCTCTCTCTCTCTCTCTCTCTCTCTCTCTCTCTCTCTCTCTCTCTCTCTTACTCTCTGTACCCACGTGAAACTGCATCTAACCGGGTATTTACTTGTGTTTTCTGGGAGGTGAATGAAAGGGATGGTGGTTGTGTTGTGGGAGACACAGATCTGACATATAGCAAGTAAGAGAGAGAAATTTAACATTTCGAGTTAAAGAGGAATCCAACCCGACGAGTCATGGGGTACCTAACATTGCGTGTCAATAGGATCTAAGTGATCCTATTGACACGATCTTATTGACAATAATTCATGTTCTCGAGAACACAGCCACGGTATCCAGTAACATTTTCACACTTCTTATTCAAGCTTACAAAAAAGCAAAGTAAAGGTTACTTATATGTTCCATTCTATGCTTTAGTTACTGTTTTATGGCAGTGAGATGGGAAGTGGAAAAGTTGGAGAGAGAGTTAGGTAGAGAGTAATGAAAAGAGAAAGGGAGAGAGACTAATGTGAAGAGAAAAGGGGAACGGATGGATGGAGAGAGAGAGAACCGTGAAATAAACGATTGGGGGTAAAAAAAAAAGCTGGAGCAATAAGGAAAGGGAACAAGTGAGATAACCTAAAAGGAAAAATACATCAGGAGAAGGGAGCAAAGAAAATATCCATAGAGGGAGCCAACAGGATAGGTATGTAGCAAGGAAGATAAGAATGGAGGAGGAAAGGGAGCCAAGGGAGCCAAGGGGTTAGGAAGGTAGCCAGGGGGAGAGGAAGAGAGCCAAGGGGGTGAGAAAGCGATCCAGGGGGTGAGGAAACGAACCAGGGGGTGAGGAAGCGATCCAGGAGGAGAGAAAGGGAGCCAGGGAGATAGCCATGGAGGGAAGAGGCCAGGGCGGGTGACCTGCAAGAAGGGAGAGGCAGAGATCACGTCCCTTGCCCCTCCCTTTGATCCTTGTCAGCGGACCAGGACGCACGAAAGTGAATCACAAGTTAAAGCCTGAAAGAATTTTGTGAATATAAAATCTTCTTGTTTATAGGGAAGCGAAAGCATTTCTGGCACGATTCATGTACACTTAAGAGCCGGAGGAGAGAGAGAGAGAGAGAGAGAGAGAGAGAGAGAGAGAGAGAGAGAGAGAGAGAGAGAGAGAGAGAGAGAGAGAGAGAGAGAGAGAGAGAGAGAGAGAGAGAGAGAGAGAGAGAGAGAGAGAGAGAGAGAGAGAGAGAGAGAGAGAGAGAGAGAAAGAGAGAGAGAGAAAGAGAGAGAGAGAGCAAAGTTGAGTCAAGGATAGGATGAAAAATGATGTTGATTGAAACACATGACCAAAGGAAGTGAGACATAATAACGGTGTAACATGCAGGCAACTGAACAAACAAGTAAGCTGGTACAAAGACATGAAGGAAAACGAACAAAGACAAAAGACGAACGAACGTCAAACAAGCACATTTACGAGCAGACTGAAGGACGTAGAAATAAGCGAACAGATCAACTTAAACAGACAGACACAAAGCGACGGATGATGCCCCGGAACACTTGAGGGGAAAAATAATCCTACATTATGAGAGAGAGAGACAGATATTGACAGTCCATCTTCACTACCCTCTCGATCAGGGTCCCCCCCCCCCACTCCTGTCTCTCCTGTCACTTGACATTCTCTGTATTCTACGTCTTCCAGACTGTCATACCACCACCACTATCAGCTATCACTACCACCACTATCAGCTATCACTACCACCACTATCACTACCACCTGACAGCTGAGTGGATAGCGCTTATGATTCGTAGTCCTGAGGTTCCGGGTTCGATCCTCGGTGGAGGCGGAGACAAATGGGCAAAATGTTTATTTCACCCTAATGCCCCCTGTTACCTAGTAGTAAATAGATACTTGGGAGTTAGACAGCTGCTACGGGCTGATTCCTGGGGGGGGGGGGGAGTGTATAACAAAAAGGAGGCCTGGTCGAGGACCGGGCCGCGGGGACGCTAAGCCCCGAAATCATCTCAAGATAACCTCAGGATCTCAAGATAACCACCACTATCACCACCACCACCACCACCACCACAACTACCACCTTCCCGCCCACACCAACATTACCACCACCACCACTATCAGCTATCACTACCACCACCACCACCACTACCACCACTACTACCACCACTACCACCACCACCACTACCACCACCCCACCAACACAAATTAACTACTTCACTAACAACCAGTCGTTAATTCGTCATTTCCTAAACCTAGTCGAATCCTTTTTCCTCTTATCTCTATATTCAATATTTTCTTTTCACCCTGTTTACCTTTTCTTCTCTTTCTCTGCAACTTTTCAGGTTAAAGTCCGTCTTCCCACTTGTTTATTATTGTTTCTTATCCCAATTTCATTTTTTCTTTCTTTGATTATTTACCTATTCTTCCTGTTCTTCCCATTTTCCCTTTTTTAATTCTTCTGTTTTCAGTCATATTCCTCTTTTCTATTTACTTCCAATCACTCCCATCTTCCTGCTTCGTTCTCTTTCCTGCTTCCCTCTTTATTTTATCGTTCAATTCAGGTTTTAATTAGTTTTTTTCATACTTAGTTTCCTGTTTCCTCCATTTCTCAATCTCTTAACCTCACCTCTTCCTCCTCCTCTTCCCTCCATTCATCTTCCTCAATATTTCCCCATTCTTTAACATTTCTCCCCTTCTCATCCCAGTTTGACTCTCCTCTTTCTCTGTTAAATTTTCCTCCAATGAAAATCCCATTTCCCTGCCTGCCTTAAAGTCCAATCATCCCCTCCCCCCATAACAAAGGCTTCATGAATCGACCCATTTCTCTAGCCCGTTTAATTCTTCCATTGATAGAGATTACAGGGCGTAATTAATTTCAGCCACTTTACAACCCGTAATTAAATTCAATCGCTTTCCATTTCGTCTCGTCAGTTGGTCCGTAAAACTGAAATCAGCGGCGACTACCAGCGAATGAGAGGTGGGAAACTACTTACGTTGACTCTGTAATGAGGTAATTATGCCAGAGAATATTGCTAAATTGAAACTTAGTATTGGCTACCAGAGAAAGATAATATTGCTGAAGTACTAAAGCTCATTAGAATAATATTGGTGATATTACACGGTAGAAATGTATAGTTTGGAGCTACGACGGAAGTTTTTTTGAGTAGTAGGATAGTTTTGATCTAGAAATAAGAATAATGGGTGTTTGGTGAAAGCCTATTTGAGCCATGCGAATCAGCTCCTATTTATACCAAACCGAACTTATTCACACACACACACACACACACACACACACACACACACACACACACACACCAGTCTCCGTAGCGTAGTGGTAAGACACTCGCCTGGCGTTCCGCGAGCGCTTTGTCATGGGTTCGTATCCTGGCCAGGGAGGATTTACTGAGCGCAAATCCTAAACTGTAGCCTCTGTTTTATTTACACCAGTTGATTGACAGTTGAGAGGCGGGACCAAAGAGCCAGAGCTCAACCCCCGCAAACACAACTAGGTGAGTATACACACACACACACACACACACACACACACACACACACACACACACACACACACACACACACACACACACACACACACACACACACACACACGCCCTCACTCTAATCTTGGAGCGCCGGTGAATCAAGAAGCAAAAGTAATCATATTTACCTGGTAATTATATAACATTACTGTTGACACGTTGGAATTTTTTATATATATTTTTGGGAAAGCCTTTTGATATTGGAGTAATTTTACGCGGGAAAGTTGCTCTTAGTGCTGGAACTACGTCAACTGTTCGAGTCTTTTGCAAAGTTACGCTGGTGTAAGTAATGCAGATTTTCACAGGAGAAATTCCGAATATACAAAGAGGCAAGAGAGGAGGCCGAATGGTCGTCTCTTAGCGAGACGGTAAATGCCACGGAAGGTTGACAGCTCAAAATAAAAGACGAGTTGCAAGATAAACATCTTTTCTAACTTCAGGAGCTGTATTTCAGATGAGCTATGAAGTTCAGTTTTGATTGCTTCATGAGAAGCTATTTATCAGCGCCGCTGACGGTGTATACAGTAGTGAAAAGTTGAGTTTTTGCCCGCCAGAAATGGCTATAAGTGAAAAGTTGAGTTTTGCCCGCCAGAAAGGGCTATATTCTGAGTGGTTTGAAGACTTAAAACTCCAAGTTGAATATTCCGCTCGAGCAGTTATAAAGTGGAGCGAATAATTATATGGAGTTTTTTTCTCCTGGAATCTAAGGATAGAATTGCAGTTGGGAGAGAGAGCATTTTCTGTTCTAAAACGAATGCAGAACTGTTTGAGGTCAAGCATGAAAGAAATAAAGATGAATTACTTTTCTTTTGTGGACATTTAGGCAGAGTATATATGCGTAAATTTTAGTCGGGAAATTATTCAAGATTTTGCAAGGCAAGACAGCGCTAAACCGTGACGACAATACAGCACTGGTAAGGGGTCAGGATAAGGATTTGGGATGGGACGGGGGAAAGGAATGGTGCCCGACCACTTGTGGATGGTCGGGAATTGAACGCCAATCTGCATAAAGCGAGACCATCACTCTACCGTCCAGCCTAAGTGGTTGGGAAGCCAAAAAATGAACATTTAAATTCAGAATTTTGTTGCTCTTGTGATTATACTTCTCTTTGTCAAAGTAAACAACGCAGAATTTTGACAAAAAATGTACTTTTACATATAAATGTGACGTGCCCCAATTTAAGCCTATGCCCCTTAGATTCAAGGTTATTCAACCTATCTGCAACTGTCTAGAGCTTCCACATACTTGCAGACAGTACCACTTGGGTTCGACGGTAGAGCGACGGTCTCGCTTCATGCAGGTCGGCGTTCAATTCCCAACCGTCCAAGTGGTTGGGCACCATTCCTTCCCTCCCCGTCCCATCCCAAAATCCTTATCCTGACCCCTTCCCAGTGCTATATAGTCGTAATGGCTTGACGTTTTTCCCCCTGATAGTTCTTTTCCCTCCCCCCCCCCCCCCCCCTTTCTCCTCTCTCCTCATCTGAGCTCCCACACAATGAGAACCCACCATCTCTCATGAGACATAACAAATAAGACATATCACATGAGACATATCACATGAGACATATCACATGAGACTTATCACATGAGACATATCACATGAGACTTATCACATGAGACATATCACATGAGACATATCACATGAGACATATCACATGAGACATATCACATGAGACATACCTCACATTATCCAGTGCTGACAAAGACTTGACATATTACCACCCTCGCTACCCCTGACCTGGGCATCGTCCTGGGAGATGTCTCTGTGCCAGGCAGACTCCTCCTCCTCCACTATGATTACAAATAATTGAGAGAGGAAGTGGCCAGGAGCTCATTAGTCTCCAGACTCACGAAGGAGACGTTGTCGCCTGACAAACACCGGCTTTTTAGAGCCGCTGCGCCCCCAGCTTTCCCCAGGGAAATGTACAGCGGCCTTCTACCCCCAAGAACGCCGCGCAGCTGTATTTTACTCTCAAGTTCTTTTATTAACTTTTGTTTGTGCTAAACTTGTCCCGCGTGGCGCTGGGTTTTGTTGTAAACGTCTTTTATATTTGGTTTAATTTCACTTTTATGTCTCGTTTTAGCTCGAGTTCTTTGGCTTTTTTGTTTTATTTTGCTCCCTCAGTTAGTCTTGAAGAGTTTGGAATTGAACATTTAATTTGTTTAATGTTTGTGATGGGGCAAAAATGATAAGAAAGATTCGTTAAATTTCTCAAGAAAGCAGGAGTTTCTCTGAACAAAAGTACTTAACATTCAAGCTGCCTTGAAGATTTTAAGCTCACACATTCACACTCATACACACACACACACACACACATACACACACACACACACACACACACACACACACACACACACACACACACACACACACACACACACAAACAAACATGTATAATGTACACATGCCTGGGCTGGATAAAGGGATGAAGCCAAAGAAAACTGGTGGAGATTCATAGAAACTCTGAAGTTTGTGTAAGGAGACCTTTGTCTGATAATATATATATATATATATATATATATATATATATATATATATATATATATATATATATATATATATATATATATATATATATTGTAAGGTATGCATTTTCTAGTTACATATATAATGTTAAGACATCGAGGAAGAGCTGCAGCAGCCAGCATTTTCCCTAAACAAGAAAAAGCCATTGGCATAGTGTAGTTCTCCTGCTGTTTAACATGCATTGTTGTGCCTTTTCATGCCGACAGCAGCGTCTTTTTAACTGAAGCTGCTAGACTTTGTGCAGCAGCAGCAGCAGCTGTAGTAATAGTAATCGTAGATGTAGCAGGAGCAGCACAAGAACAACCAGTAGTAACGGCTGCTGTTCTGTTATAACAGCAGCAGTAGGCGTAGTAACAGCAGAAGTTGCATTATTAGCAGCATCATTAACGATGCAGCAGTAACAGAAGTAGCAACAACTACAATAAAATCACCACCAACCGCAATTACAGAAGCAATTAACAATAAATTACCAGCATTAACACCAACAGCATATAGAACACCACCTCCACCACCAATAACATCAATAACCGCTACAATAACAAGAGTAAACAAGAGCATCACCACACAGAGCTGGGGCCAGATTCACGAAGCAGTTACGCAAGCACTTACGAACCTGTACATCTTTTCTCAATCTTTGGCGGCTTTGTTTACAATTATTAAACAGTTAATGAGCTCCGAAGCACCAGGAGGCTGTTTATAACAATAACAACAGTTGATTGGGAAGTTTTCATGCTTGTAAACTGTTTAATAAATTTAACCAAAGCCGTCAAAAATTGAGGAAAGATGTACACGTTCGTAAATGTTTGCGTAACTGCTTCGTGAATCTGGCCCCTGGAGGCAGAGAGGGAGGATGCTGTAGCCAGGAGATCATCTCAGCATCACCTTAGGTACCCGGGTGCTGGTTGGTGGAGGTCAGGCGATCTTCTCTAACGAGGCCCTGAGGCATATTCAACTGAACTTGGTAAAGAGTCTCGAACACTAAAAAAAAAAAGAAAAAAGCATTTGTAGGTCAAAAAGTAAGATAAAAAATATAAAGAAAAAAATATATTCCAACGTCTTGCCTGTTTTATATTATGGTTTAATTTTTTTTCGGAGCTGTTTCTGCTTGGATTGTCTCCATGTTCGAATATGGTAATGTAAGGCACTTATGAGGAGCAAGACTTAGCCAGTATATACGAACACTTGGTAGGATTATGAGGACAAGGAACTGGGACGTGAGGAGAAGGAGCTGGGACGTGAGAACAAGGAGCTGGGACGTGAGAACAAGGAGCTGGGACGTGAGAACAAGGAGCTGGGACGTGAGAACAAGGAGCTGGGACGTGAGGACAAGGAGCTGGGACGTGAGGACAAGGAGCTGGGACGTGAGGACAAGGAGCTGGGACGTGAGGACAAGGAGCTGGGACGTGAGGACAAGGAGCTGGGACGTGAGGACAAGGAGCTGGGACGTGAGGACAAGGAGCTGGGACGTGAGGACAAGGAGCTGGGACGCGAGGACAAGGAGCTGGGACGTGAGGACAAGGAGCTGGGACGTGAGGACAAGGAGCTGGGATTTGAGAAGAAGGAGCAGGAACGTGAGAACAGTATGATAAAAAAAAAGATTCCCTGTCTCTTTTCACACTATTATTTTCTAGCAGACATCATGAGGTGTAAAAAAAAAGTAACAACGATTGGGCTTCAACTCGTCCTGGTGGACTCAGTAGAGCAGAGTTGAGTCTTATGGTTAGTATACAACCCGCCCTTTCGTCTAGTAGGTCGCATTTATTACGGAATATGCCATTCTTCTTCAAAAGAGCTTTATTAATTAAAAAAAATAAGTAACCTTAATACTGCCGTTCTCTATGCATTGCTCTCCATAGGTTAGGTAGGTTGCTTGGGTCCGTACGTTTCTCGTTAGTAAAACAGTTCAATTAGCTACGAAGTGATCAATTTAGAAAACGGTCTGTAAGCCCAATTGAGCTCTAGTCTTAATTTATAATAAAGTGAAATAAGGAGAGTGAGAGAGGGAGTGGTAAAGTCAGCGGGAAGGAACCGGAAAGGGAAAGGAAAGAGAGAGAGGGAGAAATGAGAGGTAAAGGGAATTCGAGCCTCGTTTATTAACCTGTTAGGGCGTGAAAGGACTGGTAATGAGCAGGTGACGAGGGGGCGGAGGCATGAGGAAGTCCCCCCGAGGGAGCAGCCACCCAAGAAATGTTCCGGGTCTTAACCTCCTGAAGATCTGTATAGCCTCCATCCCCCCCCCCCCCTCCCTGCCGTGGTGGGGGAAAAGGGGAGGAACATCTGGGGAAGTTCCCCGCCTGCTCTGCCTTCTGTATCTCTCCATACGTCTCCCTTCGCTTCTGGCCCTTTCCTTTACTCTTTCCTGCCTCTCCCTTACCTTGAGGTTACCTTGAGGTACTTCCGGGGCTTAGCGTCCCCGCGGCCCGATCGTCGACCAGGCCTCCTGGTTGCTCGACTTGTCAACCAGGCTGTTGGACGCGGCTGCTCGCAGCCTGACGTATGAGTCACAGCCTGGTTGATTAGGTATCCTTTCGAGATGCTTATCCAGTTCTCAATCCCTCTTTCTATATTTTTTTCATCCTTTTTTATCTTTTAAGTATGGTCTCGTTCCTATCTTATCTTCCTACGCTATTATCCTTTATTTTATCTCGCCATCTCTCTAGCACACACTTTCCTTCTGCTGCTACTTGTCGCTCTTTCTTTATCGTTCCTCTCCATCCATCCTTTCTCCAGATTTCATTTCTCGACATCCTTCATATTTTCTACTTCCCATATCTACCTCCCTACTAAATCATCATTTCTTCATTCCTGTTCCTATTCACTCCAGCATCCAATAACAACCTCTCCTCCCCCTTCCTCTACATCTCTATCGCTCACCCTCCTCTTTCCTCCATCATTTACTGATCTTCATGCAGATCGGCGTTCAATCCCCGAGTGTCCACAAGTAGTCGGGTACCATTCCTTCCCCCCCGGCCTATCCTAAATCGTTATACTGACCCCTTCCTAGTGGCATATAGTCGTAATGGCTTGGCGCTTTCCCCCCCTGGTAGTTCCCTCGCTTTCCAAAGGATGCACTCACCCTTTCCCTAAATACCCTCTGCCTGTCCCTTCCTGACTCTCTCTGATCCTCCCTGTCCCTCCCTGTCCCTCCCTGTCCCTCCCTGTCCCTCCCTGTCCCTCTCTGTCCCTCCCTGTCCCTCTCTGTCCCTCCCTGTCCCTCCCTGACACTCCCTGTCCCCTCCCTACCACTCTCTGTCCCTCTCTGTCCCTCCCTGTCCCCTCCCTCTGTCCCACCGTCTCTGCCAGCAGGCAAAAGATCGAGGCGAGAACTGGCTAAACACGTCTGGAGCCAAAGGACAAACATGGCCAGGAACCTAAATTCGATAGAAAGACGCGGGTTTTCCACGTCCTTCAACCTCAACTCTTTCCAATTCCTGGTAATTCCACTTGAGCTGTTATAAGATTACCCTGTTTCCATCTTCCAGCCATTTCCTCCTTCTTGTTCCTTGTTGTTTTTCGGTTTTTCGCAGATTTCTCGTTTATCTCTATTCGTATTTTAATTTGTTATCCATTAATATTTTTTTCGTGTTTTCTATATCTCAGAAGCTAGGGGGAATATCTTCGTGCATGAGAAAATATTATAGTTATGGGTGCCTGACAGCTGGGTGGACAGCGCTTCGGATTCGTAGTAATGAGGTACCGGGTTCGATCCCCGGTGGAGGGGGTGACAAATGGGCAAATTGTTTCTTTCACCCTGATGCTAATGTTACCTAGCAGTAAATAGATACCTGGGAGTTAGTCAGCTGCTACGGGCTGCTTCCTGGGGGAGGGGTGTAACAAAAAGGAGGCCTGATCGAGGACCGGGCCGCGAGGACGCTAAGGCCCGAAATCATCTCAAGATAACCTCAAGATGGGTGGGAGAGAACAGGCATCTCTGCTTTTGCTAAACACACACACACACACACACACACACACACACACACACACACACACACACACACACACACACACACACACACACACACAGCTCTTGCGTGCATAGGAGGCAAACATCAGGAAGCTTTTAGTAAAAATAGAGAGGGAAGCATGTAGTGTATTTACAGAAGCTGATTGAGACCCCGAGCACAGGTCGGGGCATACAACCACTACCCGGTAAAAGCGGACGACCAAGCTTGAGGAACTTCAGAAATATACAACAATGCTTATCACAGAGCTGAGAGAACGAGCAGACTTAGAGGACCCACTGAGTTATCTAATTTTTACTTTAACAAACAGAAAATAGACATACTCCTTACATTTAACATGATGTCATTCACAAAGAGAAATCTTTAACATGTAAATATGTGCTTTTTTACGCCTTTTTAGAACAAAGCTGGGAGGATGGCCTTGATAAGATCTAATGGGTGGAAGTAAAGGGAAAGGTACTGCAACACAACTGAAAGTAATGTGAGGAAATGTACATTGAACACAATTAAGAGAGTACACGATGAATACAATAGTTGTGAGAAATCGCGGTAAACGGTGTTAATGAATCTTGTAATCTCCCCAATTAGTTAACTAATGGTCAGAATTAAAGTGGTATAGAATATATCTATTGTTCATAATTAATTTTTGCATTATCGACAGGGAATTAATTGGATTTGTATTACGTTGTTAAGTTGGTACCGGAACTTAATACTGATTATATAAGCTTTCTAATATTTCCCTAATTTAATTTGATCATCCTATCTCGCCAATTTTTCTTCCAGAATAATATACTAATCATTCTTCAAATTACACAACACAAAATCAGTTTGTAATATGAATACGATCTTGGGCATTATTACTTGGAAAATGCGTTAACATGGAAATAACATTGTTCTTATAGTCGTCAAATTACAACGAACCCCGTAAAGGGTTTGACTGGATTCAGCAGCTCTTCTGAAGACATTTTTGTCGTTTAATTCTAAGTGACGTTCCAACGAGATAAATGATTTGATTAAATTGCAGTTTAATCAAATTTATTGTTTGATTAAATTGCAATGTTCCAGAAACAAAGGATTTTGTTCATGCAACCGCATAAACAAATAGGACGCGCGCGCGCGCACACACACACACACACACACACACACACACACACACACACACACACACACACACACACACACACACACACCCGTAGCCTGGTGGATAGCGCGCAGGACTCGTAATTCTGTGGCCCGGGTTCGTTTCCCGGACCAGGCCGAAACAAATGGGCAAAGTTTCTTTCACCTTGAATGCCCCTGTTACTTAGCAGCAAATAGGTACCTGGGAGTTAGACAGCTGTCACGGAGCTGCTTCCTGTGTGTGTGTGGGGGGGGGGGGAACAAAAAAATTGTACTTAGTAACAGTTAATTGACAGTTGAGAGGTGGGACCAAAGAGCCAGAGCTCAACCCCCGCAAATACAACTAGGTAAGTACAACTAGGTAAGTACACTCACACACACACACACACACACACACACACACACACACACACACAAATACAGTCATTTTCTTCAAGCTCCGCCGCATTCACTTCCACTTGCCTAAGCAAATTTTACATCATATATGTCCCAAATCACACAGCCAATTGCACCACATCAACCCATTATTTGTCTATATTTAGGTACATTTATACTGTATTTATACAGCTACCTAAAACAATATGAAACGTTGTATAGTTTGACTCTAAAGCAAGCTACGTGATGCTAAACGATTCCCCAATATCGCAGGATAGTTAGTCATAAAGGAGTATGTGATCAGTAGCTTGCATTGGCACACTTCAGTTGTGGTATCAGGATATTCTCTAGAACACGAGAATAGTGTTGTAGAATAGGAAATATAGTAATGTACATGATCTAGGTACTTCATACCAGCAAGTGTGAAGGGTTTATTGACTTCAGTAATGTTGTGTGTGTGAGATAATGGCCCAGTTCTTGCTCACACAGTTTACATCCATCACTAAGTCCTCTTATTTATCTAATTAATTAACTTTCTTAACTAACATAGGTATGGAGGCCTGGGCGACGACTCGGCCGCGGGGACGCAAAGCCCCGAATCAAACACAAGGTAACCACTAGGTAAGGTTGCATGAAAATAATACATTATTATGTATTAATACATTAGGTACATTTGTATTTGTGCAGCTGTCCTAGACTATATGAAGGGGAGTACAGTGTGTCAAAAAGCTAGCTGCGTGATGCTAAAAAATCCCCATCACACAGGACGGTTAGTCATATAGCTATAAGTCTACGGTGTTCTATATCCATGTTTGACTATAAACTGGATAAATCGTTTGCTCATCCTGAAAAAAATACGAAGTTCGTAAAGTTTCTCTTTGAGAGTTGATAATTTATCTTTTGAGATATTTGTACAGTTAAATCTTGGTTGGAAAAATGTAATTTATATCCAAGTTTTTATAAGTTACAAATAACATGGTACCTATAATATTTTAATACTGCTCTGTTCAACAAATAGAAGTTCCAATAATTGTTGAAAAAAACTAGACTGACTTAGTAGATCTATGTTCTTCAAGAAACAAAACATGGGACTGTGAAACTGAAACATGAAAATATTAATTATATTTGTTTTTTTAGTGAATTGTTTACTGTTAATACAAACAGGATCTTATTGAAAAAAACAATATTAATGACTGCTTATTCAGACGTTATTCTCTACCATTTTGAAAATATTTAATAAATGCTACATATACAAGTTTTAGTGAAAATAAAATTTTTACATTATATATAAATTAAATTATAATTTGTCCTTATCTTTCCTTTGCATTTATCAGACTCTTTTTCAGTGGGGTTGCGCCCCATTCTATCCTGATATCCCATTCTTTTATCTGTCATACGTCTTCTGGTATCAATATCATCTCGTCTCTCATCAGTGCCATATGCTTTCTTACCATCACCTTTTCTGTCAATATTTCCTCCTCATTCCTGCATGACACTACATAATCCATCCAGAGAGAGACAGAGAGAGACAGATACAAAGACACAGGAAGAGACGGGGTAAACAGTGGTTTAACATCAAAGAGCCAACGAGCAACTGAGAGCAAGGCTCCAGTGGCGCAATCGGTTAGCGCACGGTACTTATAAGACAGTGTCTGGGCCATGCCGAGGTTGTGAGTTCGAGCCTCACCTGGACCACTTGTTTTGAGGCTCCAGGGAGCACGCAACATTAACTATAGTGAGGGACACTAAAAAGATACGTTACTAAGAACTAAAAAAAAACGCTAGAGAGGATCCCTTACCCAATGAGAAACAAAATTGAGTATCTTTTTTTTGTTCTTTCCACAATGGTGGAAAAAATTGAGCAGCGTTCCTTCACTCTATCCTCTTATCCTAGTTGATGGTCCCCCATATCCCTTCCGCGTGATATATAGTACTGCTGCCTCAGCGCTTTCCTTCACCTGCCACATTCTCCACATTAATGTTAAGAAAAACGCAAGAAGTCTGTCAACTTTCACTGTCAGATAATACTGCGAGTGGCAGCTTCCTCCTGTGGTAAATATACTACTCAATCGACTTGAGAATGGCCCAGGACGGACCGAAACGTCGTCGTCCCTTTAACTTCTAGTGTGTGGTCTGGTCAACATACTTCAGCCACGTTATTGTGACTCTTCGCCTGCATACTACTGAGCCTTGAACAGAACGCTGCGTGGGCCAGGAGGCCTAGTCGACGACCGGGCCGCGGGGACGCTAAGCCCCGGAAGCACCTCAAGGTAACCTCAAAGTAAGGTGGTCTTAATTCTATACCATTATGGTTTTTCATTGTCACAAGACCATGCTAGGCCTATCGAGGTCCCCAGAATGCAACCCACAACAGTCGACTATCTCCAAGGTTTTCACTTACGGCTAGATAAATAGAGGCATTGCGAGCTCGTATAGGTGCGCAAACGTCTCAACTTCCTCAGGAATCGGAACCAGGACGAATCGAATGAGAGCCGACTGTGCAAACCACTGCCTTCAGGATCACTCATGTGAGACCAGTCAACCAGGGAGCCGGTCGACCGAGCGGACAGCACGCTGGACTTGTGATCCTGTGGTCCTGGGTTCGATCCCAGGCGCCGGCGAGAAACATTGGGCAGAGTTTCTTTCACCCTATGCCCCTGTTACCTAGCAGTAAAATAGGTACCTGGGTGTTAGTCAGCTGTCACGGGCTACTTCCTGGGGGTGGAGGCCTGGTCGAGGACTGGGCCGCGGGGACACTAAAACCCCGAAATCATCTCAAGATAACCTCAAGATAACCATTTAAAATACCACCTTGATCCCTAATCCTCCAAGAAGCTTGTGTGGAACTCTTCTGGTTGAATATACAGCTAAGATCCGATCATTATGTACCGTCATGTACATTAATGGATTGGGAACTTTTACTGTGATTCATCAGGAAAATATATTGTGACCAAACATTCAGGCGTTAACCAGAATCAACAAATTTTCAGTCAAATCCACTCGAAATTCAGATTTTAGAGTAGGATGCGTCAGGAAAACGTGCGGAATGCGTCACTCGGAGAATAACAGACAGCCTAAGACAGCCTGATAACGAGGAAGTGCCTGACTTCAGTGGCACTTCGGTTGGGCATACGGTCTGGTTCCCCGTGCCGGCGTTTGTGAGTTCGAGCCTCACCTGGAGCACTTGTTTTCAAGTTCTCGAGATAACGCTGCACACTGCTTGAGAAGCGTGAATGTTATTTGCATTTGCCGTCGAGAAATGACCGAGAAGGAGTGCGGCGCAGCATTCTGGACAGAGATGAAGATTAACGGTGAAGTATTTTTCAGCCACTGTTACGTGGATCGTTTGGAAATTATGTTCTAAGCTTGCAAGAAGAATCGTCTCTCAGGACAGTTCTTAGTCGGCAAAATTAAGATATGTTTCGCCCGTAAATCAATTCACAATTATCGCAACTCTAAAATTATTTTACATCCGCAATGAACTTGTTAAAAACAACTTTTCAAAATTCAACATATCTTTGCTCTAAGAAGTAATATATGACGGATATATGTTATAGGAAATAACATTAGCGGGTTGGACATGTATATGAGTGGGATTGGGCGGTTATAGACAGGAGCTGCCTCGTATGGGCCATAGGCCTTCTGCAGTTACATTCGTTCTTATGTTCTTATGTTCTTAAATAGTCCAGACTTCAAGTACAAAGCCGTCTTATTGTATCAAAACTATAATGTTTCTTCGGGGGGGGGGGAGACGCTTGCAGTTAGCAGTATTAATCCTGTGGTGATTTTTGATTGAATAGGGAGTGTCATAAGTGATAGTGATCAACCCCATTATTCCGCTCCTTAAGTAGCATTGGCTCCTACTGGGACATCCAACGATGCCTGTGAAATCGGGAAAATGGGGGGTTTGGGTTTTGAGGAGATTTGCTCTCCTCTCCTAAAGATTAGGGGAATATTATGTTCATTCGTGGCCAATACCATCGTTGATGCTGTGTCAGAGAAACTGTTTATAGGAAAAAAATGATTTATATTAAGAATCGTAAACAGAAAGTTTCTTTGCTTTTCATGCCATTCACCTGTTTATGATTATAAATTTTGTTTCAACAAAACCATCTGTTGTTTAAAAGTTCATGCCTCGTTTTTCGGTGTTCTTAAAAACATGTTCATGTCTGTTCTTAAAACATTTTCCTTCTACTTGGGAAATGTTATAAAATGGCCTCATACAGAGAACGGTGAATGTTCTTGTTCTTTTGTTATTTAATTGCGTTCGTATCTACGTTCTTGAAAGGTGTTCTTGCTAGCACACAATGAGAGTATTTTAACCGTCTGGAACAATTAAATAATCTTTTAGTTTGCTATTAGACCAGCAGGTATTCCATATGAACTTACCCACTGGTGATCAGTCTTGCTTTGGGATTGTCATGAGACTTATCAATACTATGGATACTTCGGAGGCATTTACCTCCGAAGCACGGAGGTAAATGCCTACGGCACGAATCCGGTAAATGCCTATGGCACGAATCTAGTCTAGGAACATATATTTCTTCTGACTGCGCAATATGGACCAGTTTCTACCTATTTCTTTAGCAACTGATGTCTTCCACCAGGACATGTTATGGTCCCAATTTTTGTCATATACTTCACTAATGATCTTTGAGAATGCATTAAAACTAAGCTCACGCTTGTGCTAATTGCTTTAATGTTTGTAAACGTCATTAATGATCCTGCTTTAGAATATCTCCCTGAATATAGCAGTTAGTCCAGGTTTCTTATGCCTGATCATCAGATTCATTTTACTATGGAGCCACTTAAATTTATATATCATTTCTGAATCTGGATGATTCACAGAGAAACAGACGAACAGAAATAGTTATTTTTGTACGAAACGAAATGTATGGCTTTTGGATAAGACCAAAAAGGCTCAGGCCAAAAAAAAAGGTATATTGAGAGCGAAGCTCCAGTATCTGGGTCATGCCGGAGCTTGTAAGCTCGAGCCTCACCTGGAGCACTTGTTTTTCAAAAGCTTGTATGATGATGGATACAATACGCATCATCATGCAAAATACATCATCAGCTTGTATGATGAAGCATCTCCTTGCTGTTGTGACATCTCACTCTTGCGCCAATTTTAAGCTTCCCTGTTTCATAAAGACGGAATAACACGTCATGTACAGACGATGAGTCACAATAACTTAGCTGAAGATATGATGACGACACCACACGTCAGAAGATAAGGAGACGACGACGTTTCGGTCCGTCTTGGAGCGTAATCATGTCGTATGTGATAATTATTATATATGACTTGATTATAGACCTGGACGGCTCAAAACGTTGTCGTTACTTCCTCTTCTGGTGAAGAAACACACTGGCGAAAGTTGTAATTTGGCCATTATAACACATCGAGCTTATTCCCATCTGATAATAATATTTTGTGAAGAATATTTATTGTATCGGGGTTCAGGCAATCAATCAATCAAATCAATACAGGAAGAAAATTTTGTCCAGTTCGTGAGCCAACTTTGTCAATCTATCATACATATTTGAGAGTTAATTACAGACATATTTTGAGCAATTAGAGAGGTACATGTGCTTAACAAATGGGCACACAACAGTTTTCAATCCAAACCAATCACAAGGGGTCGTGAGTGCATGTGTTAGAGCCGCTATTCAGAGTGCCAGAATGGGGATGAGAAGACCTTAAGGAATCTACATGCATATGAGTATCTTATTTAAGGGCTAGAGAAGCGGGTCTCTGGGCAGGTACTTTGCCAATGCTGAAAATGGGTCGTGATCAGCTGTGAACGGAAGATCAGTTCTCAAACTCAGCGAGAAATGTTTTGGAAGATTAACATGAGGACAGAGACTCGTCAACTGAAAGTGATGCTAAGATTTCTCTCCTAAATATCTTGCAGTCGATCGAAAGCGGCTGAGAGGCTCTGTGACGCAACATCCTGAACTGTAGTGAAGATGAAGGGGGCAAAATACCTAAGAGCAAATTGGACTTCAAAAGAGGTTAAATTTATAATCTGAGACAACATTGGCAAGTCAGCTAGGAATTCTTAATTCAACAATGTCAAGGAGAAAATTAAGTGGAGTTTAGTCTCTACTCTTCATGCATCTGAACCTTTCATACCGCCATGGGTCAAAGTTTCCACCTGGTGCCTTTTTTTGGCATTTGAAATCCATTATGTTTGATCAGTATGGAGGTGAATTTTTTTATCGCAAAACTTTTCCATCACATATTGTACAAAGTTTTAGTTAATATATTCTCGCAACTTTAAATCCCCATTTACACATACGATCCATTCTCCTATTTTGCCTATTTCATATATGTGTTGTAACTGCACATGTGTAGTACCAACACTGGCACTATTCTAAACAATTGGTCTCATAAAATATTGATATATGCAACAATACCTTTCAAGGCAGATGAAATATTCGTGCTAGAAATGATATAGAAAATCTTTTCGACTCAAATAGACTCAGTGAAGCACTCAAACTAATCGAACCGGCAGCAAGCACTCGGAATGGACTCTGAAACGAAGACAGGAGATATATTTCGTGATTTATAAACGAAAAATATATAAAGGTCAGGTACCCCATCTTCACAATAAAATGAAAACTTATCGGATTGAGGCACACAATAGGAGGTGTGGGAATTGTCAGCCGCTCCATTGGCAAAATGTGACAATATCTTTACTAAATATTAGTAAATATATTACTTAAATATTCTTGCCTTAATGCTTAATTATTAAATGCTGTCTTAATGCTTCAAAATGACAAGAGATCAATGTGGTCAATCAATACTGAAATTGTATTTATGGCTGAATGTGATGTGAAAATAGACAAGGGCTGAGTTATGATATCACCCTCGACTGATAATAACTTCAGATATAATGCTTTGAAGATAGCCAAGTAATTGCTCCACAAAATGGCTGTGAAATAAAGCAGTTGAAATTGAAATTGAAATACGTTTATTGAGGTAAAATACACACAAAGGGATGAGGTAGCTCAAGCTATTCTCACCCCAGATATCAGCCTTCTATTGAAGGTTTATCAACATTTTTTTCCAATGAGACACAATTTCGAAACGATTGTATTACCAAATATGATAGCTGAAGTATGTAAATAATATATCCTGAATCCAAAAATACTGGAAGCTGCGGTAAATAAGAGAAAGAAGAGAGAAAGATATTATTATATAGAGCCAACGAGCAACTGAGAGCAAGGCTCCAGTGGCGCAATCGGTTAGCGCACGGTACTTATAAGACAGTGTCTGGGCCATGCCGAGGTTGTGAGTTCGAGCCTCACCTGGAGCACTTGTTTTGAGGCTCCAGGGAGCACGCTCCTAACTGCTCCCTCACCTTTACCACGATCAGGGGGAAATACAGGAGAGTGCCGGTGAGTCTGATTATTAGTCTGAGGCATCATACACTTCTGCTACCCACACAACCTCTGCTACCCACACACACTCTCAGCTACCCACACACATCCTCTGCTACCCACACACACTCTCAGCTACCCACACACATCCTCTGCTACCCACACACACTCTCAGCTACCCACACACATCCTCTGCTACCCACACACACTCTCAGCTACCCACACAAACCCTCTGCTACCCACACACCCTCTGCTACCCACACACACCCTCTGCTACCCACACACACCCTCTGCTACCCACACACACCCTCTGCTACCCACACACACCCTCTGCTACCCACACACACCCTCTGCTACCCACACACACCCTCTGCTACCCACACACACCCTCTGCTACCCACACACCCTCTGCTACCCACACACACCCTCTGCTACCCACACACACCCTCTGCTACCCACACACACCCTCTGCTACCCACACACACCCTCTGCTACCCACACACACCCTCTGCTACCCACACACACCCTCTGCTACCCACACACACCCTCTGCTACCCACACACACCCTCTGCTACCCACACACACCCTCTGCTACCCACACACACCCTCTGCTACCCACACACACCCTCTGCTACCCACACACCCTCTGCTACCCACACACCCTCTGCTACCCACACACACCCTCTGCTACCCACACACACCCTCTGCTACCCACACACACCCTCTGCTACCCACACACACTCTCAGCTACCCACACACACCCTCTGCTACCACACACACTCTCAGCTACCCACACACACCCTCAGCCACCCACACACACCCTCAGCCACCCACACACACCCTCAGCCACCCACACACACCCTCAGCCACCCACACACACTCTGCTACCCACACACACCCTCTGCTACCCACACACACTCTCAGCTACCCACACACACCCTCTGCTACCACACACACTCTCAGCTACCCACACACACCCTCAGCTACCCACACACACCCTCAGCCACCCACACACACCCTCAGCCACCCACACACACCCTCAGCCACCCACACACACCCTCTGCCACCCACACACACCCTCAGCTACCCACACCGACGCCGACGATGCAAAAATTTTGAGGAGGATTGAAACAGAGGATGATAGTAGGAGGCTACAAGATGACCTGGACAGACTGAGTGAATGGTCCAACAAATGGCTGTTGAAGTTCAACCCCGAGTAAATGCAAAGTAATGAAACTAGGCAGTGGAAACAGGAGGCCAGGCACAGGATACAGAATAGGAGATGAAGTACTTAATGAAACAGACAGAGAGAAAGATCTAGGAGTTGATATCACACCAAACCTGTCTCCTGAAGCCCACATAAAGAGAATAACGTCTGCGGCATATGCGAGGCTGGCTAACATCAGAACGGCGTTCAGGAACCTGTGTAAGGAATCATTCAGAATCTTGTACACCACATATGTAAGACCAATCCTGGAGTATGCGGCCCCAGCATGGAGCCCGTACCTTGTCAAGCACAAGACGAAGCTGGAAAAAGTCCAAAGGTATGCTACTAGACTAGTCCCAGAACTAAGAGGCATGAGTTATGAGAAAAGGCTGCGGGAAATGCACCTTACGACACTGGATGACAGAAGAGTAAGGGGGGACATGATCACAACCTACAAAATCCTCAGGGGAATCGACCGGGTAAACAAGGATGAACTATTCAACACTGGTGGGACGCGAACAAGGGGACACAGGTGGAAGCTGAGTACCCAAATGAGCCACAGAGACGTTAGAAAGAACTTTTTCAGTGTCAGAGTAGTTAGTAAATGGAATGCATTAGGAAGTGATGTGGTGGAGGCTGACTCCATACACAGTTTCAAATGTAGATATGATAGAGCCCAATAGGCTCAGGAATCTGTACACCAGTTGATTGACGGTTGAGAGGCGGGACCAAAGAGCCAGAGCTCAACCCCCGCAAGCACAATTAGGTGAGTACAATTAGGTGAGTACACACCCTCTGCTGCCCACACACACCCTCAGCCACCCACACACTCTGCCACCCACACACACCCTCTGCTACCCACACATTCTCAGTCACCCACACACTCTCTGCTACCCACACACACCCTCTGCTACCCACACATTCTCAGTCACCCACACACCCTCTGCCCCCCACACATGATGAGACTGCTGGAGCACCAGAAAAATGCACCAGTTGTTCCTGAAGCCCAACATGACTTCAGACGGAAAAAAACCATTTCTGACAAACGTTTGTAAATCAATGACAGTGTGACCCACATACTCCAGTATTAAGAAGGCTGGATACACACGTTTTTCATAGGAAATTGAAGAGCTTTTGATATTGTTTCTCATAATAGACACACTGAACTGACCTGGAGAAGAAGGTCCTTGAGAGCCAGGAAAGAGAGGATCAATGACAGACTTGACAGATGAGACAAGAGTTTCCCCTCACACTTTGGTCCTCGGTCCGTTGCTTCACTTTATCTTATGGAATGACTTACCCGGAAGCATTTTCCTCAGTGGCAATGTTTGTAGACGACTCAAAGCTGAAAAGGAAAAGGAAAGCTGAGTGTTAAGTGCTGCAGGAATAATTTGGCAATCTTTGAGAGTGAGCAGACAAGTGGTTGCTGGGGTTCAACTTAAACAAGTGTAAGGTAATGAAGATGAATGAAAGGTAAAGGACATCTAAAGCGATTTATTACGTCCCCCCCCCCCACCCACCACCAATAAAGGGGACGGAATAAGTACATAATGCCAGCACTAACAGTGGGAGTGTACACACAGTAGGATAACATCACCAGGGTTATCTTGAGATGATTTCGGGACTTTTTTTTTAGTGTCCCCGCGGCCCGGTCCACGACCAGGCCTCCACCCCCAGGAAGCAGCCCGTGACAGCTGACTAACGCCCAGGTACCTATTTTACTGCTAGGTAACAGGGGCATAGGGTGAAAGAAACTCTGACCATTGTTTCTCGCCGGCGCCTGGGATCGAACCCAGGACCACAGGATCACAAGTCCCGCGTGCTGTCCGCTCGGCCGACCGGCTCCTTAGGGTACACAAAGCTGCCAAACGGAAGAAAAGCATTTAAATAATCTTTAACATGCCCAAAGATAAATACAGCAGAAGGCTTCAGACAACTGCTAATATATTCAGCACTGGAATTGAGCTTTAAACGTAAAGAAATTTGGAACCAAGTTTAGTTCCCAAATTATGTTGTCTGTACAACGAGTTTAGGTTAATAATCTCTTGTAACGCTTGAGAGAAACAACAGAAATGACATGTTCATTACGTACAAAATACCGAGGGGAATATACAAGGTGGACAAGAGCTCTCATTTGATTGGGAGAAAATTGTACAAGCGAACATAATTAAAAGTTAGAAATCTAAATATCAATGAAACTTAAACAAAAAAAATAGTACGCGTTGAAAGAGATTGTCGTAGCCACCACCACCATCCACAGCTACAAGATAAAATGTTATGTTATGAGACACATAACATAAACTTTATAAGATTGAAACATACGAGAGGAAGAACAAAGTGGAAGGAGGCATGTGAAAAAAAAGAACTAGATTGCCTTAACCTGGTTGATACCTGGTTGATGGGGTTCTGGGAGTTCTTCTACTCCCCAAGCCCGGCCCGAGGCCAGGCTCGACTTGTGAGAGTTTGGTCCACTAGGCTGTTGCTTGGAGCGGCCCGCAGGCCCACATACCCACCACAGCCTGGTTGGTCCGGCACTCCTTGGAGGAATAAATCTAGTTTCCTCTTGAAAATGTCCACGGTTGTTCCAGCAATATTTCTTATGCTTGCTGGGAGGACGTTGAACAACCGCCTTGTTCCATTCCTCGTAATAACTGATAGGCAATACCTGATACACACACACACACACACACACACACACACACACACACACACACACACACACACACACACACAGATAAGTATACGTCTCTCATACGAAAATAACAAGTTGGTGTAAGCAAAAGCAATTGTTATATATGCTTACATACACCTCGTTATCTCTAGTTTACCGAGAGATTACCTCATTATATGATAAACGGCCCACGGAAGCAAGGAGGAGGAGAAGAAAATATGAAGGTGAGAAGCTGGCAGGAAGAGAACGAGAAAAAACACGAAATGGAATAAGAAAATTTATGGGCGAGAGAGAACAAGAATGAGATAATCAGGAGGAGGCGAAGGAAGATAGTAAATGAAGAAGGGAATTGGGAAGAGTAGGAACAGGGATAGCTAAGAAAGAAGAGGCAGGAGGGGGAGAGAGAAATATGAGAAGGAAAGGAAGAAAAATAATAAGGGCAAGGTATAGAAGGCAGGAAAGAGAGTAAGGCTGAGAGAAAGAAAAGTATTAAGGGAAAATAGTGGGAAGAAAGGAGAGGGAGGGGCGAGGGAGAGAACGAGAAGGTTGCAGGCGAGAAGAAGAAAGGAAAAGAGAGAGAGAGAGAGAGAGAGGGAGAGAGAGAGAGAGAGAGGGAGAGAGAGAGAGTGAGAGAGAGGAGAGACGATAGATTCACCTTGTCTTATAAATCAGCTCGTAATCTCTGGCTGGATTCCCCCTCCCTCTCTCTTTTTGTCCCCACTCAGCTCCTGGGGGGAAGCAATGGACGATTGAAAGGTGTCTGGGGGAAGGGAGCTGGGGGTGTCTGGGGGAGGGAGCTGGGGGTGTCTGGGGGAGGAAGCTGGGGGTGTCTGGGGGAAGGGAGCTGGGGGTGTCTGGGGGAGGAAGCTGGGGGTGTCTGGGGGAGGGAGCTGGGGGTGTCTGGGGGAGGGAGCTGGGGGTGTCTGGGGGAGGGACCTGGGGGTGTGTGGGGGAGGAAGCTGGGGGTGTCTGGGGGAGGGAGGTGGGGGTGTCTGGGGGAGGAAGCTGGGGGTGTCTGGGGAAGGGAGCTGGGGGTGTCTGGGGGAGGAAGCTGGGGGTGTCTGGGGGAGGGAGGTGGGGGTGTCTGGGGGAGGAAGCTGGGGGTGTCTGGGGAAGGGAGCTAGGGGTGTCTGGGGGAGGAAGCTGGGGGTGTCTGGGGGAGGGAGCTGGGGGTGTCTGGGGGAGGAAGCTGGGGGTGTCTGGGGAAGGGAGCTGGGGGTGTCTGGGGGAGGAAGCTGGGGGTGTCTGGGGGAGGGAGGTGGGGGTGTCTGGGGGAGGGAGGTGGGGGGTGTCTGGGGGAGGAAGCTGGGGGTGTCTGGGGAAGGGAGCTAGGGGTGTCTGGGGGAGGAAGCTGGGGGTGTCTGGGGAAGGGAGCTGGGGGTGTCTGGGGGAGGA
>NC_091232.1:3053147-3118147 GCF_040958095.1 Procambarus clarkii
ATAAGGAGCGGCCGGCACTCCTCACCTTATCTCAGATGCTCCGTATCCTCCAAAGGAAGCAACTGCGCGCTCCTGAAAACGGCAAACTGATAACAATGATTAGTCTCTTTTGTTCATGGCGAGATGGGCTAGATAAGGATACCAGGGCTCTCGTGAGAGAGAGAGAGAGAGAGAGAGAGAGAGAGAGAGAGAGAGAGAGAGAGAGAGAGAGAGAGACTGCTTGGTGTAGAGAGCTGAAGATAATTGTTGATGATGGTGAGAGAGGCGGAAGGTGGAGAGTGAGAGGTGAGAATGATGCTTCAGGAATGGTGGTAGTGGTTGGGCACGGTATAATGAAAGTTGATGGTGATGGTACTATTAGTTACCAGTTATAGATGTATTATAGTTACTATCTTATCTCTAAATGGAATTGTCTTTCTGTCTGTCTCTTCGAGGCTGGAGGCCTGACGCTTGGGCTAGTCTCACCAAATTTTTAACAGTAATTGCTTTAAGGTCCGTCCAAATATGTTGGATCAGGATAGCATAAATGAAATGAGTGCCAATGGGAATCCCTCGACAATTATTGCGTTATCATATCGACTGTACTTAGAATATTTTTTGTCCTTGTTTTCTCTCTGTTCTTAGTATAATATAAAATATTATGCACTGGTATCCGTAAAATTTTAAAATCTGAAAAATCATTTTTTTTCCTGTAATGTGTAATCACGACAGAGTACTCTCACTCACATCAGCCCACTCACTGCCTCTCAAGTGTCAGTCATACATATTATATATTATATATAATATAATATATATATTATATATATGTATATATGTATATATATGTATATAATATATCACAGAAAACTCATACCCCAGAAGTGACTCGAACCCATACTGCCAAAAGCAATGCAACTGATGTACAGGATCTCTTAACCACTCGACCAACACGACCGGACAAAAGAGGATAATAAATATGTGAGAAAGGCTGCAGGAACGCGCAAGCGATAAATCACTAAGAACTCTAAATGACCCGACAAGGAATCGAACCCATGACGTCTAGGATCACTCCCCAAACGTACACAGTACCATGACCACCGCAGCATTGATCGTGAAATGGTGCGGTGAACGTCACGGGTTCGAATCCTGCCCGGGTCATTTAGAGTTCTTAGTGATTATATATATGAGAAGCTGAAGCATTGCAAGACTTTTCAAGACTCATTGCAAAGTTGAGCATATTGCTCTGCATGATGTTCTAAGACGTATTGTAAGACTTTGTATAATACGTTTTCAAGATGCTGTAAGACCTGCTGCAGTGAGATGAAATCAACTTTGAAATTGTTGTAAGATCTTGCAAGAAGCTGCAAGATGCATCATAATTGAGTATAGTGCATTTTCCGTAACTCAAATCTGAAATTAAAATTTTAATCGTAAATTTCCACGCATTAGTGAGCTAAAGTTCTATAAGTGAATGAAATTGTGCAGAACATCTGGGGCTTGTTTACAAAGTGGGGCAGGTGGGACTTGTTTACAAAGTGGAGCAGGTGGGGGCGTGTTTACAAAGTGGAACAGATGGGGCTTGTTTACAAAGTGGAGCACGTGGGGTGTGTTTACATAGTGGAGCACGTGGGGCGTGTTTACAAAGTGGAGCAGGTGGGGCAAGTTTACAAAGTGGAGCAGGTGGGACGTGTTTACAAAGGGGAGCAGGTGGGGTGTGTTTACAAAGTGGGGCAGGTGGGGCAAGTTTACAAAGTGGGGCAGGTGGGACGTGTTTACAAAGGGGAGCACGTGGGGTGTGTTTACAAAGTGGGGCAGGTGGGGCTTGTTTACAAAGTGGAGCTGGTGGGGCGAGTTTACAAAGTGGAGCAGGTGGGGGCGTGTTTACCAAGAGCTTCAGGGTAACACTGCTTAGGGCTTCAGGTCGTCACTCTTTACAAAGGCTGAATTCAGGTGGTCACTGTTTAACAAACGCTTCAAGTCGTCACTGTTTACCAAATAGTGCGGAAGTGAGACGGAACCAATTAGAAACCCCTTTTCTTCATTTTTAACAAAGTATACAGAACAAGCTGTTGAAAAACGAATTGGATCAATTCTAAATCAGCGCGAAGATTAATGTATGCAAATGATGGACACAGATACTCAGAACGATAATAAAAATGTGCGAAAGACTTGAGTAAGGAAGACCGTGATAAACATTAGATATGGAGGAGAGTGAGATGGTATGATAGAGATAAGAGATGTGACAGAAAATGGGAAATGCCAGACAGATGATGATTTAATCTTGCAAGTTAAACGACAGAATTATGGCAACATTTCTCCCCCTCATTGAAATTCTGATGAAGCCTGAAATTTTGCATAAATTTTCCGGCTAGGACAGAAGGACCCGAACTAGATTAATCCACTCAAGACACTGGTGCAAAATAATATCAACCGAATGATACTTTTTTTTAAACTTTATTTGTATTGTATGAACTTAAAGTTCCTTGACCTACTGTCCATGCTGCTCGGGTTCTTATACACGAAAAACCATAAAAACCATAAAAAATTATGGTTTTTCAGAGATCTTTGAGGATCATTTGACCGTATTTTCTGACCAATAAAAATAAATAACTTCGGTCGGGTTAAGAGCTTCCATCATAAATGGATTGGAGGATAGTCTTGGGATCAATATAAGGATTGGCAAAGCGTAATATTTTTTGTTTCATATCTCGTCAGAGAGTCCTGTACAAGCGAGACGAGAGAGAGGCTTGTAGCCATCAGAGAGAAGGAGTTCAGCTAAATATGGTACACACTGATCTTCCATTGATTGTATTTTCCGGTTAGCCCACTCAGCTAGTCGACCCATTCCTGTTAACTCATTCATGTTCCTCTATGGCTAAATAATCAGAATATTTCTATCTCTTATACATGTGGCTTTCCCTTATCAATCTGTCAACTCATCAGTTCATCTGTCAACCCATCAATATACCTGTTTATCAACCTGTCAACTCCTCAGTTCATCTGTCAACCCATCAATCTACCTGTTTATCAACCGGTATGTCCTTCTCTGTCTGATAACACATCAGCCCGTCTGTCTGTCAACCTGTCCTGTGTTTATCATTCCTTAGAGGCTCACATTGAACTGTGTGCCTATTTCACATCCTATCTCAAATCCTATTTCACGATTGAACAAGATGAAACATGTCCTAATCAGGTCACAGTTGGCGCAGTTCTGCTGACGCTGGGGAAGCCTCTGGATATTCTTAATCACAGTCTTCTTAATTCCTGACTGGATGGAATGAGCTCTCAAATCATCTTAATTTTTCTAGTCCCGCCGGAAGGAGGTAGCAGCAGGCGCCCTCAATTTGGAAAAGCGCATCTCCAATCTCCCTTAAATTTAGTTTGCTTTAATAAAATACGTAGAAACTTCATCAACGGGTCTTAAAAAAATTCATTTTAATAAATTTCTCACTTGCTTTTGCTTTGTAATGTCTGTCTGTCTGTCTGTCTCTCTCTCTCTCTCTCTCTCTCTCTCTCTCTCTCTCTCTCTCTCTCTCTCTCTCTCTCTCTCTCTCTCTCTCTCTCTCTCTCTCTCTC
Organism: Procambarus clarkii; assembly: GCF_040958095.1. Taxonomy (NCBI): domain Eukaryota; kingdom Metazoa; phylum Arthropoda; class Malacostraca; order Decapoda; family Cambaridae; genus Procambarus; species Procambarus clarkii. The sequence continues at coordinate 3,056,703 of NC_091232.1, forward strand.
TCTCTCTTCCTCTCTCTCCTCTCTCTCTCTCTCTCTCTCTCTCTCTTTCGTATATATATCACATCACTCTGTATATAATTTGTCAGTCATGCTCAGAATCTATCTCGAACGATTTATGGCTATATCTATCTCTATCTCTATCTATCTATCTATCTATTTCCTCCGAACCTCTCTTCCTAGCCTGCTTGCTATTTCCATGACTGTTAGAGCTCACCTGCTCTTCCTTTTCTCTGACCCGAGTTCAAGGTATAATTTTAAGTAATGACTTGATCAAAATAGCAAGACTGCGCATGATTGCTCTGCGCAGCTCTTCCAGTGAACTCCTTGGCTCAGAATTTACATCATCAGAAGCTCTTCTTTGGCCATTCTGTCGTGATTTGTCTCACGTTTTTAGTTTGTTGGTTTCTTCAGGGTGAATAAGGAGAGTAAAAGTTGTGGTTTGTGTATTCATTTTGATGTGATTGCGAGGGGTTGAGCTTTGCTCTTTCCGCCCGTCTCTCAACTGTCAATCAACTGTTTACTAACTGCTAATTTTTTTCCACACACACACACACACACACACACACTCACACACACCTCTAAGTGAATACAACTAAGTGAATACACAACTAAGTGAATACACACACACACACACACACACACACACACACACACACACACACACACACACACACACACACACACACACACACACACACACTCCACTCCACACTCCGCTGACTCCATACACAGTTTCAAGTGTAGATATGATAGAGCCCAGTAGGCTCAGGAACCTGTACACCAGTTGATTGACAGTTGAGAGACGGGACCAAAGAGCCAGAGCTCAACCCCTGCAAGCACAAATAGGTGAGTACACACACACACACACACACGAATCAGCTCCGTAACAGCTGTCTAACTCCCAGGTACCTATTTGCTGCTAGGTAACAGGGGGCATCAGGGTGAAACTTTGCCCATTTGTTTCTGCCTCTCTCTTACACTAAAGACTGCCTGGTCCGGGAATCGAACCCGAGCCACAGAATTACGAGTCTTGAGCGCTGTCCACTCAGCTACTAGGCCCCCACCCCCGCCCCGTACTCACCTAGTTGTGTTTGTGGGGTTGAGCTCTGGCTCTTTGGTCCCGCCTCTCAACTATGACCTAAGTTTTGTACTCCTGTACAACATTGTTGTTCTTAATTATTATTCTATTCTTAACTTCCTCTTCTACAGTTATTCTTGTCTCTCCTAAGATGTGTTCTTCTAGTTCTAGTTCTTAATATCCATTTGTGCAAGTCATCTAAACAAGAGCACTTGTCCGAAAAATTTGCTTGACAAACGAAAAAAAAACTTGAAAGAAAAGTAGCTTACTTTAGATTCTTTTGAAGTTCCACAGAAGCTTTCTCGTCAAGGGTCCCCGTTTATATGAGATCTTCACTTGTTTGTTTGTGTGTGTGTTTGTTCTGATGTCACTCATGTGTGTCTACTGTGTCTCTGTTCGTCTGTGTTTGTCGCCGTCTCTCTCTCTCTCTTCTCTCTCTCTCTCTCTTACTCTCTCACTCTTCCCTCTGTCTCTCTCTCTCTCCCTTCCCTCTGTCTCTCTCTCTCTCTCTTTCTCTCTCTCTCTCTCTTTCTCTCTCTCTCTCTTCTAGAGTTGGTGTGTATCTAATATTAGGCCCCAGTCATGAGAGCACAGTATGTGGTGGTGGATATTCGTGGTCGTGAACCATCATGATCGTATATATATACTTAGATACAGTCTTAAGAAGTGAAGGTGCATCCAAATGAGCGTCTTGCGTGGTAAATTCTCTTTTCTTGTTGTCCACAAAGTTGGTCCTGGTTTGAGACCTTAGAGAACATGACTTTTTTTAATAACTATAAAGTCGCTTTTATCTCTTCAGTGTTAACAGTCTGTTTTGAATTGACAGGACCAGACAGGTAAGGTTAAGACTAGTGAAAGACAATTTGGATTTTTTCTTTATTTTTCGTTTCTGTGAGTCTAGGACAAGGATGGGGCGAGTGAGAGGATGTATGTAAGGTTTTCTGATTTACCTCTTAGTGATAATCTGCCAGCCACAGCATCCATCTTAAGCAGTATAGAAGTACTGCTATACAGAGGTACACAGTTAGCAGTATAGAGATACTGCACAGTTAGCAGTAAAGAGGTACTGCTATTCAGAGGTACACAGCAGTATAGAAGTACTGCTGACCTCTATGATATACTGATTCCACTTAGACAGATTATTGCACTAAATAATTCACCAATTTACCATCCGTAACAGTTCTAAAAACAAAAGGTACTCAGCCTGTGAAGTATCATATCTCGAAATAGCCCTTCGATTTTGACATTCTAGTGAGGTGGTTTTTAAGCTGAAAGGTAAAGCAGTTTTCTGGTGTAGAGCAAAAGTCACATTTTTCTGACAACGAGCGAGGTGACAGGAACTCCTGATTACCTCTAGGGACTTCGTTCAGCGACCTGTGAGTGCTAATAGCTGTGGTTTGGACTATTCTGGAGGCCGTAACAAGCCGAGGGAGGTCACAGACGTGTTGTATTCGTGTTCATATTTCCGTATGGGGGTGTGGATGGGTGATGGGGCTCCTCTTGTTATCTTATGCTTCAATCATGTAGTGGATTGGTGTGTGTTGTTGATTAGGGGTCCGTGGTAACGTGATCGATACCTGTCAACTTGTGGTTCCTGTCGATTTGAGGTTCCTGTTGATTTGAGGTTCCTGTTTATTTGAGGTTGCTGTTGATTTGAGGTTCCTGTTGATTTGAGGTTCCTGTTGATTTGAGGTTCTGTTGATTTGAGGTTCCTGTTGATTTGAGGTTCCTGTTGATTTGAGGTTCCTGTTGATTTGAGGTTCCTGTTGAGCTGTGGTTGTGTCTAATACATTTTCGTGTATTATTTAATTGTATTGACTTTTATACATATATAAATGTTTTACACTTTTCCTCCTACTTTTCTCCCTTGCCTCCTCCTCCTTCTCCTATTCCTCCATCTTCTTCTCCTCCTCCTCCTCCTCCTCCCTCTTCATCTTTCTCTTCATTCCTTCCCTCTCTTCCCTTTTCCTATTCTTTCTTCCTTCCTCATCACTTCCATCTTATCCTCCTTTCATAAACCCTCCGTTTTCTTTCTACTCTACTTTTCTTTCTTTCTTTTTCTCCCTTCTACTCTCACTTTTCATCTTCCTCTTACTGGTCCTATTCCTCCATTCCTGATCAAAGCTTTGTAGTTGCAAATAACCCTTCGTATATATCCCTGTATCTCCTAGTGCATCTCTCTTTCAAGCATCTGCTTTCTCTTCTCTTTTCTCTCTTCTCCCAGTATCTCCTAGTTCATCTTCTCACTATCCAGATTCACGAAACAGTTACGCGAGTACTTACGAACGTGTACATCTTTCCTCAATCTTTGACGGCTTTGGTTACATTTATTAAACAGTTTACAAGCATGAAAAGTTCCTAATCAACTGTTGTTACTGTTATAAACAGCTTCCTGGTGCTTCGGAGCTCATTAACTGCAGGCGATGAGTCACAATAACATGGCTAAAGTATGATGACCAGACCACACATTAGAATGTGAAGGGACGACGACGTTTCGGGTACGTCCTGGACCATTCTCAAGTCGATTGTGACTTGAGAATGGTCCAGGACGGACCGAAACGTCGTCGTCCCTTAAACTTCTAGTGTGTGGTCTGGTCATCAGCTCATTAACTGTTTAATAATTGTAAACAAAGCCGCCAAAAGATTGAAAAAAGATGTACAGGTTCGTAAGTGCTAGTGTAACTACTTCGTGAATCCGGCTCCAGCTCCTAACTTCCTAACTAGCATCTTAACTCTATGCCCAGCATAGGCTTCTTCCTCCTTGACCTTCGTAGCTCTACCCAGTTCCCCCTATCTCCTCGTGGTGGTTCAAGAGGTAGAGCTGCCTCTCCTCCTTCCACTCTGGAGTAATTAGCATCAAAGAGAAGAGTCGTCGGGCCGCGAGCCAAGGGGGAACCTCCTACACCAATTAAATTTCATAAAAATTGGTTAGTGGCATATTGATTAGAATGTGTATATCCTTAGAGGATTATCCCTGGTATTATATATGATATAGCTTATCTTCTTTGAGTTTGTTATCTTACTTTGCTTATGATAGGTAGACATGAATTAATCCATGAACTATATCCCTGAGGTATAATGCTAATGTTGTTAATAAAGGATTATGGCTTTATTTATTTTTTATGTATTTTTTACGAGGTTGAGCATTGTAACATTTATTTTGGGGGGCTGAGGGGGTGGGAATGTGGAAATAAATAATAATTTATTTATATTTATGATAAATAATAATAATTTATTTTATTGTGGCAGAGCAATTAAAAAATATTTGATACGTTTCCTCAAGGGGATTTTTATAACTTACGATTTTATTATATATTTTATTGAACATTTTTTCTACTGTTTGTATAGTGATTTTTGTGAGAGTTAATACTTAGAATGTTTTTGTTCAGTGATAAAAATCTAAGATTTGCCTTGGAAATCCCTTACTTGCTGGTTTTCTTTAATGACAAAGTGGTCTGAGAGGTTCAAAGTGATTTCTGACAGACTGAGTTATGAGGTAATGGTGGGAAGGGAAGGGAGACGAAGAGAGAGATAGAGGAAAGGATGGAAAATTAAAAGGAAGAGGGAGGAAATTGAAATTGGAAATAAGAAAGAAATTGGGATATAAGAAAGTAACAGTAAACGAAGAAATGAAAAGATAAAAATGACGGAAAAGAAGAACCAACAGATATAGAACAGAAGGAAATGAAAAACCGAAGAAGATGTGAGAAAAGAAAGACATGCAGAGGAAGATAGAGATGAAAGCATAAGGATACCAAAGAGAGAAAAGATAAAGAAAGATAACGGAAATGAAAGGGCTAAACATGGTAGAGAGAAAGAAGAACACAGAGAAACGAAGGTACATGATATTGAGAGAAGCAAAAGAGAAACAAAAACAAGATAAAAAAACACGCACGAATGCAGAGAAAGCAAAAGATGGAATGATAAAAGATAGAGATAAAACAAGACGATATTCCTCACCGGGCAATAGAAGGGGACCAGATCAAAGAAGGAAGAGATAGACAAGATTGTGAATAATACGAGGGAAAGTTGTGGGTTTAAAATGTCTTACAAGAGAGGGAGATGAAAGGCAGTTTGATCACACTGAAAATGAAAAGTATTCCTCTAACGCGAAGTAGAAGATGGACGTAACTCTGAACAGGAGATGATTGACATTTTCCTGAACGTGAGATGAGCGTATCTCAGAACGTGAGAGGAGATTTGGCTAGGAAAACGCGAAAAATAAATTTGAAGTTCGCGACAACAGGAAAATGAAAATTCAAGTATATGAAATGAAAATTTGCGACCCAAATAGTATAAATGACATGAAATTGAGGATTGGGAATGTTATATCATTTATGATTTCTGCTAAAATAAAATCACAATGTGAAACTTGTTCGCAGCAAGTTATACACAATCAATTATAAGCGATTCATTATACTCAAAACAAAATCAATTATACACAATAAATTACAGAAATTATATGCAAAAATTATGCGCAATACGTTATGCAAAATCAATTATATGAAATCAATTATACGTGCAATAAATTATATGCTTTAAATTACATACACTGAATTGTACGCAATAAATTATAAGCACTATATTATACACCTTAAATTATATGCCTAAGTATCCACTAGGAAACTGAAACGAAAATTCTGTTGAAAATTTGAAAATTCGGAAATTCTGCGTTTCACCACGATAATGTAGTGAAACGCGTTCGTGTTTCGCCACATTATCAAGGATATTGTTTCTATTTCCTTAATAATTTGATGAAACACGAAAACGTTCGAAATTTTCGTTTCATTTTCCAAGTGGTTACTTACGCATAACTGAATCACGTGGTGATAATTTGTGATTTTTCTGGCACTGAATTATATGTGTTAAATTATATGCAAAAATTATACGCAGTAAGTTGTACACAATACAGTGTACGTATTATATTAAGGGGGAAATATGGTCTAGGTTTATATATCCTGGACCGAAATGGACCGAAACGGACCGAAACGTCGTCGTTTTTCCCCCTTTTCGAAATGGGTTGATTGTTCCCCTGATAATTCCCTTTTTCCCATTTTCTGATGTGTGGTTAGGTCGTCGTTATATTAAGGGACGTAACCCTGATCTAATAAAAACATTAAAGTGAATCAAAAGTAAACAGAAAATAGAACAAGGTTATAGGAAGGGAAGACAAGATAACAATCGGGGATTAGGCAAGATATAACACTTGGGGTGATGAAAGATAACCAGGGCTGGGGGAAGATAGCAACGAGAGGGAGGTAATGATGAACCAGGAAGAACGAGTCAAGTTAAAAATGACGTGAATCAAGTTAACTATTGGGGGGGGGTGAGGCAAACTAATATGGGGGGATGAGGCAAACTAACAATTGGGTGAGGCAAGGTCGTGAGGTAATTAAACGTGTCGAGTGAGGCAAATGAGCTGAAAATAAAGCCTTGAAGTACTGGAAAATATTAAGAAAGTACCCATAGCTTTTAAATAGTTTTCAAAAGTATGGAAAAGCTTACAATTTAAATAAGCTGAGAAGTAAATGGAACGGGAAGAACTTCAATAAAAAAAAGCAGAGGAAATAAGTGATAAACAATAAACTGGAGAAATCTGATGTCTTGAGACAAGACAGATGAGAAAAGAAACAAGACAAACTGAGGAGAAATCAAGACAATGGGGAAAGAATGGAAAGTAAAATATGATTTGAAGATAAGACGCCAAGATTGGGAACTGAAACTGATTGGAAACTCTTTTACTTATAAGGTGATATACCTTGTAAGATTCTCAAGCTTCGTTTTGTGTTTCACGCCGTAAGTTTCGAACATTCGAAGCAAGATACGAACATTCTGATGTTGTATATTTTAGAACTGGAATTACACACATGTTTCACAACGAAATGAACATCGTGTTCGGATTTCTAAAGAGTGTTCGTATGTTGGCCAACCACGCATATGTAGTTGGTAAGTTTGTCCATGTGGGTGACTGTTGACAGGTTCATTACTATGGGAGTCCAGAACATAGCTTGCAGGACGCAACATCAATCAAGACGCAACATCAAGACGCAACAGGATTTAAGAAGGCACCCTTAACAAGCAGCTTCCGATTAACGCCTGTTTCTACAAACGAAAAAATAAGTGAAACGATTTTAAAATTAAATACAGAATTTACGAAGATCTTATTGAACATTTATCGGTATAGAAAACATGTTTGCTGAAAGATAAGCGATACAAATGGCAGATGAAAATATTCAAGAAAATACAAAATCTTGAATATATTGAAAGGGCAAACGATGATCTGATTATGTGTTCGGAAGATAACTAAATCCACAAACAGAATAACTGAGAAATGATGGGAAATAAAAGAGAGCACAGAGACAAATTGTAAGGAAGGAGGGAGAGAATAGAGAGGCTGAGAGGGAAGGAATGGAAGGAACGGTAATGAGATGGAGACAAGGGGAGTAAAGTTAGGACGAAAACGGCTGATGAGTTGATGAAGTGGGTAGTGAAATTGAAGGTGTAAATAGATGGAATGAAAAAACTAGAGATATAGAGATAAGAGAAAGAGCGAGAGACATAGCCAGATATAAGGAATCTGAGAGAGGAATAAAGTGACTTGCTAACGAGAAGGAAGTGAATAGCTAACGAGAAAGAAGAGGGGGGTTGATTAACGAGAAGGAAGTAGCTGGCTAACGAGAAGGAAGCAGGAAGGATGAAAAATCTGCGTTACCTGAGGGTGACAAATGACTGACGAAGAAATGGAGTTCTATTTGAGTTGAAGGAGACTAATGGGGGCCTCTGGACAAAAATAACCGGTGACTTCAAGATAAATAAATGTTTAATGCTGATGTGCAAGAGAAGCTGTGAGGCTGAGGGATGCTGTGGCTAGTGCTGAGATGTAGTGAGGGATGCTGTGGCTAGTGCTGAGATGTAGTGAGAGATGCTTTGGCTAGTGCTGAGATGTAGTGAGGGATGCTGTGGCTAGCGAAGAGATGAAGTGAGAGATGCTGTGGCTAGTGCTGAGATGTAGTGAGGGATGCTGTGGCTAGTGCTGAGATGTAGTGAGAGATGCTTTGGCTAGTGCTGAGATGTAGTGAGAGATGCTGTGGCTAGCGAAGAGATGAAGTGAGAGATGCTGTGGCTAGTGTTGAGATGTAGTGAGAGATGCTGTGGCTAGTGCTGAGATGTAGTGAGAGATGCTGTGGCTAGTGCTGAGATGTAGTGAGAGATGCTGTGACTAGTGCTGAGATGAAGTGAGAGATGCTGTGGCTAGTGAAGAGATGAAGTGAGAGATGCTTTGGCTAGTGCTGAGATGAAGTGAGGGATGCTGTGGCTAGTGAAGAGATGTGAAAGATGATGTAGCTAATGCTGCGTGAGATGAGAGAGATGGCGTGCTAGTGTTGATATGCTGTGAGAAATGAGAGATATTCTGTGGCTTGAGTTGAAATGGTAGGCAGAGATGCTGGGGCAAGTATAGGGCAAATCTCGTGGTTGGGAGACAAGATGCTATTAAATTGGTGGCAGTTCAAGCTTGAGAAATATTTAATTTATCAAACCTAAATAAAGGATGGAGAGGAAGACTGCTTCTTAATCTTGTAAATTGTAATAAAATAGTCTATTAGAAAGTGTTCACTCTCAAAAAAAAAATTATTATGGAAAGAAACAAAAATATGTAGTAATATACATGTGGTTAGACGAGTACAGAATCTAACTCAAATTTTATCGCGTTGAATAAAGTAAATTCCGTCAAGAAATAGATTTCGTGAATGCGATATTTTCATTAAAACAGAAAGAGAATAAAGTATTCCAAGTTAGACATATATATATATATATATATATATATATATATATATATATATATATATATATATATATATATATATATATATATATATATATATATATATATATATATACAGGCGATGAGTCACAATAATGTGGCTGAAGTATGTTGACCAGACCACACACTAGAAGTTGAAGGGACGACGACGTCTCAATCCGTCCTGGACCATTCTCAAGTCGATTGAGAATGTATATATGCCTTTATATATATATATATATATATATATATATATATATATATATATATATATATATATATATATATATATATATATATATATATATATGACTTAGTTAGGCTGGATATATTAATAGAAACACATCCTCGTATGGGAAAACAGGTCCTTTTCAGCTTCCTTAATTCTTATGTTCTTATTTTGAAAAATATTATATGATGTGATTACTGAGAAAGGAGTTCGTAATATGTTTGTAATGATATTTAGGAGATTTTGATATATATGTGTAAAATTTATTGATGTAATTAATGACGTGTTTGATATTAATGCAGGAATACGCAATAGTTATGTGAATTCCCTTCGACTGTTTAATGATTTTACACGTTTTATCGTAAAATATATCTAGAAAGAGTACTAGAAATAGGACTGATATTAGTACAAGAAGGCAGCTTAAGATTAATATAGATTATAATGACGTAATGATCAATCGACAAAATATTCAATAAGTTAAATATGGGAAAACGGACAAATCCTTTCAATGATCGATCAATATTAATTCCAGGGGTCAGATTCACGAAGAAGTTACGCAAGCACTTACGAACCTGTACATCTTGTCTCAATCCTTGGCGGCTTTGTTGACACTTATTAAACAATTAATGAGCTCCGAAGCACCAGGAGGCTGTTTATAACAATAACAACAGTTGATTGGCAAGTTTTCATGCTTGTAAACTGTTCAATAAATGTAACCAAAGCCGTCAAAGATTGAGGAAAGATGTACACGTTCGTAAGTACTTGCGTAACTGCTTCATGAATCTGGCCCCTGGTCTTGTATTGGCGAAAGGAGATTGCGTGATACATCACGTTAATGTGATTGCTTTGTGCATTTGCAGAGAAGGGGCTCAAGCTCCACTATACCACACCAGAATGCATGCCGGGTAATGTGTGAAACCCTGATATAATATTCAGAAGGAAGCCTCAGGAACCCTAGAGGATTCAGTTGAATCCCAAGTAACATAACTTGTGTAGCATATCATGGTTAATTGGTTTAAGTCGTGTGCTTGGGGGTTACAAAGTGAGCAGGTTCGAATCCTCTTCGTGTCTCCTACTAATTTTATTTTAATTAACACTATTGCAAAGAACGGAATTTAATGATATTAAAAAATATATTAATATGTTGTATTAAAAAGAAAATCAAGAACACATTGAATTTTCAAAACAAAAATGATACGTGAGTAATTAAATTAACGAAGTTTTAATGAAGATTTATGGGGAAAATAGCTCCGTAATATTATTAATATATAGTATGAAGTTCTTAAATTTGTCATGATCGTTGACACACTTTGTAATTTGTTAGTCTGACCACGACACGTCTTGTACCTGATAATTCTGATGAACGGCTGCCAGATACACGTAGGAAATGTGGAAGGAGGGAAAGGAAAAGAGAGAGAGAGAAGGAAATAAGATTGAGAAAAGAATAGGTAGGAAAGAAAGAAATAAAGGAGAAATGAGGTCTGGGTAAGAGAGAGAGAGAGAGAGAGAGAGACCGGGGGAGAGGGGGGGAACAGTTATAAGGATTGGCGCCTATTCAATCCTCCCCGACCAGGACTCGATCCCTGACCAAATCATTTGTGTGGTGCGAGACGGAAGTATTAACTCTGCACCATCTCTCTCTCTCTCTCTCTGTCTCTCTCTCTGTCTCTCTCTCTCTCTCTCTCTCTCTCTCTCTCTCTCTCTCTCTCTCTCTCTCTCTCTCTCTCTCTCTCTCTCTCTCTCTCTCTCTCTCTCTCTTTCTCTCTCTCCCTTACCTAGACGGGGTATGTGTGTGTGTGTGTGATATGATAGAGAATAAAAAGTCGGGAGTCGGTACATTAGAAAATAGACAGTAAGAAAGGCGGAGTCCAAGAGCTAACAGCTCTCTCCTAAAGGCACACATACTACATACACAATACGTGGCCCTGGCCTTCCCCATGCCCCCCTTTAAGGGAGGTGAGGGCCATGTACAGACACTGGCTGTAAACGTGGACCATCTACCACCTCCCAGGAGACATACACACCTGCTAATACCCTCATTTACAAGATTTGCTGCCCCGGATGTTGTGCTAAACGACCCTTAGGGGGGGGAGGGAGGAGAGTCTCTCACCTCTCACCTCTCACCTCACAATCTTCCTCAGAAGATCCCTCGAACTATTTCTCGCGACCTCGATTCATACTTGAAGATTTGAGTTGAGTATTCAGTTCTCTTTTTAGACCTAGAATAACAAGTTATTAGAATGGTTAAGGGTCGACTCTCGCTTCAATGTTTACAACATCGTTCTCTCGTACGGGTCAACCTAGGAATTGTAAGTACAGGTTTTTATTATCAATTATAGTAAGATAATTCTTCCACATTAGCTCCGGACTTCCCAAAATTGTAGGTAAAAGGCCTGAGTTGGTTTTCATACCAGTGGGAAAATTAGAACTGCAGCTGTAAACAGTTACAACCAAGACATGTTAAAAACAAGTATATTATGTTTAATTCGTATTGGTCCTGGAACACTAAACATGAATGTTGTTGCTGTAGTTTCCTTATGGGGGATGAAGTCGCTTGACAGATGCCTGAGTGTGGTTAGTGGCGTGTGTGTGTGTGCAGGTGTGTGTGTGTGTGTGTGTGTGTGTGTGTGTGTGTGTGTGTGTGTGTGTGTGTGTGTGTGCAGGTGTGTGTGTGTGTGTGTGTGTGGTGTGTGTGTGTGTGTGTGTGTGTGTGTGTGTGTGTGTGTGTGTGTGTGTGTGTGTGTGTGTGTGTGTGTGTGTGTGTGCAGGTGTATTCACCTAGTTGTACTCACCTAGTTGTGTTTGCGAGGGTTGAGCTCTGGCTCTTTGGTCCTGCCTCTCAACCGTCAATCAACAGGTGTACAGATTTCTGAGCCTATTGGGCTCTATCATATCTACACTTGAAACTGTGTATGGAGTCAGCCTCCACCACATCACTTCCTGTGTGTGTGTGTGTGTGTGTGTGTGTGTGTGTGTGTGTGTGTGTGTGTGTGTGTGTGTGTGTGTGTGTGTGAGTGTCTGTGCGCGCTGTGTTTTTGTTTGCGTATGTATTTACTAACTCATCGCAAAGAACAAACAAATATATAGGCCTACTTAAAGAATATAAAAACGCCAAAATCAAACGCCATATACTGTTAAACCATAGCAAGAGGACCTTGGACGAAACAGAACGCAGAATGCAAATTGAAATTTCAAAATAAAACACCGTCAACAGGGACGAGCAATCCTCCTCACGACTGAATCACCTTCAGTTACACCCCTAACTACCTCCCCCCCCCCCCTAACTACCCTAAACTACGACTCTGGCAAGCAATAACAGTCGTCTGGGAAGAGATAAGAGGCGTTTGTCTTAGGAACTGTGAGCGATGGCTTGACCGGAGATGGTCAAGATACCCACAGTAAAAGGAACACGTTCAACCAATGGTATCTACAACCTGAACGTCATGACGTAGTTATCTCACGACGTTATGACGTCATAGTTACGTCAAATCTCGTCCATTCCATAAGTATAACACAACATTTTAAGTCGTGTTTTCGTTAGGTTAAGTTAGGTTAGGTTAGGTTAGGTTAGGTTAGGTTAGGTTAGGTTAGGATACGTTGAGTTAGAGTACGAAAGGTGGGATAGGTTAGCATAGGATAGGTTACGGTAAGATAGGGCAGGAGGTGTGTGAGAGAGAGAGAGAGAGAGAGGAGGCGAGAGAGAGACAGACAGACAGACAGACAGACAGAGACAGAGAAGGAGAGAGAGAGAACACACCATTAACAACAGACCAATAGACAACTTGCAGACAGTTCTGAGCCTTATAATAATTATTTCCTATCATCGTCTGACTGTCGTTGACTCTTATGGAACATGTATACAACATATATCAACGCGGTTGTATGTGTAACCGTTCAAACGTCCAAACCGTTCAAACGTCCAAACCGTTCAAACGTCCAAACCGTTCAAACGTCCAAACCGTTCAAACGTCCAAACCGTTCAAACGTCCAAACCGTTCATACGTCCAAACCGTTCAAACGTCCAAACCGTTCAAACGTCCAAACCGTTCAAACGTCCAAACCGTTCATACGTCCAAACCGTTCAAACGTCCAAACCGTTCATACGTCCAAACCGTTCATACGTCCAAACCGTTCATACGTCCAAACCGGTCAAACGGCCTAACCGTTCAAACGTCCTAACCGTTCAAACGTCCTAACCGTTCAAACGTCCAAACCGTTCATACGTCCAAACCGTTCATACGTCCAAACCGGTCAAACGGCCTAACCGTTCATACGTCCTAACCGTTCAAACGTCCTAACCGTTCAAACGTCCAAACCGTTCATACGTCCAAACCGTTCATACGTCCAAACCGGTCAAACGGCCTAACCGTTCAAACGTCCTAACCGTTCAAACGTCCAATCCGTTCAAACGTCTAAACCGTTCAAACGTCCAAACCGTTCAAACGTCATTGTTCAAGTCATTGTGATTATATTCAGTGCGGAATAAACTTTTACTTCCGTTCCGAAAGTTCAGCAATAATAACTATAGTTACTCAAGCGTTCAGCGAACTGTTAAGCGAGGGCGGATATTTAGGTAGCGAATAAAAGCTTAAATTTCATAAAAAAAAAAAAACAAAGCCCCTGCTATGCTAACTACCAGCCCTTGCTATGCTAACTACCAGCCCTTGCTATGCTAACTACCAGCCCTTGCTATGCTAACTACTAGCACTAGGAAGTGTTATTAATCTTCAATACCCCCAGCTACAGTAACTGCGAGCCATAATTACATAACTTCATTACACTTAGGGTGAAAATTACACTACACTCTGAACTGCACAAAAGCACCCTTATTATCTTACGTTATCTAGCACGTATCATTAGCATGAGTTAGTTTCCCCCCATGTAAATATAATTGTATCATTACGTTACACTAATCTACAGCATAGTTACATTTCACTTTATTACATTTGCAAAAATTCTATATTACATTTTATCCCTCTGCGATAACTAATCTTCCACAACAATTAACACTAATTCTAAATCATAAATAATTGCATTGTATTTTGTTTATATTAGATTAAAAATGCTGATAACAGCATATATTATATATTATATTATATATATTATATATATATATATATATATATATATATATATATATATATATATATATATATATATATATATATATATATTATATTAGATTAAAAAGTGATGATAACAGAATGTGTTCTTCTCCATAACAAACCTAATGCAGTTTGCTAATTATAAGAAACATAATGTAGTTTGCTAATCATAACATACTGTATTGTACTTCATTTTTCCAAATAAATCTTCAGACACCATACTAAAATACAGTAAATTAAATGAATAAAACTTGTATTCATTAGACAGTCCTCTTATTTCTCACCATTCTTGCTACACTCCATCACTGCTACACAACACTCCATCACTGCTACACATCACACCATCACTGCTACACATCACTCCATCACTGCTACATCAAGAAACACATGCGCTGGGACAAGTGCGGGCCCCGGGGGGCTCCCAGCCCGCGATTGAGGGGGGCAGGAGACCCCTTCTTTGTACATTTCTGCTTGAAGCAGGAACTGGGAATTGAATACGTGCTTCAGGCTCCGGGAAGCGAGAGAGAGAGCCTCTAGTGCGTCTTTGTAAATGTTGTTTGAGTTTAATTTAGATAGAAGGGCAGATAGAGAACCGGATAGATGGATAGACAGGGAGATAGTGGATGGCAAAGGCCAAAGCCGGGAGACAGGAAGGAAGAGAGACATAAAGACAGACTGAGAGAGAGAGGCAAACAGGAATATCATGATGTTTAGAAAGTTTAACAAATCCACAAGGGTCGTGACGAGGATTCGAACCTTTAGAACGATGAATAGAAAGTTTGTTGCGCATCTCAACATCTTAGGACCAACACACAAACACACACACACGTGTGTGTGTGTGTGTAAAATGTAAAGTTATGGAAATAAGTCTAGGTGATAGGAGACCAAAGGGACAGTACACAATGAAGGGGAACAGCCTACCTGTGACGACGCGAGAAAGAGACCTGGGAGTGGACGTAACGCCTAATCTATCTCCTAAAGCACATATAAATAGGATAACGACAGCAGCGTACTCTATACTGGCAAAAGTTAGAACATTATTCAGAAACCTAAGTAAGGAGGCATTTAGGGCGCTTTACACTGCCTACGTAAGGCCAGTCTTAGAGTATGCTGCCTCATCTTGGAGTCCCCATCTGAAGAAGCACATAAGGAAACTGGAAAAGGTTCAGAAATTTGCAACGAGACTCGTCCCAGCGTTACGAGGGATAGGGTATGAAGAATGCCTGAAGGAACTAAGCCTTACGACACTAGAAAAGAGAAGGGAGAAGGAGGATATGATAGGAACGTATAAGATACTCAGAGGGATTGACAGAGTGGACATAGACGAAATGTTCACACGGAATAGTAACAGAACGAGTGGGCATGGGTGGATGCTGGAAACTCAGATGAGTCACAGAGATGTTAGGAAGTTTTCTTTGAGCGTGAGAGTAGTGGAAATATGGAATGCACTTAAGGAGCAGATTGTGGAAGCAAACTCTATTCATAATTTTAAAACTAGGTATGATAGGGAAATAGGGCCGGAGTCATTGCTGTAAACAACCGATGGTTCGAAAAACGGGACCCAAGAGTCAATGCTCGATCCTGCAGACACAAATAGGTGAGTACACACATACATCACGCACACTACACTAGCGCTCACTAGCTCAGTCGATTAAGGCTGCATCTGGGATGCTCCCGGACGTAGGTTCGAATCCTCGTCAAATCCTTGTGGATTTGTTCATCACACTCAGTTTGCTCTGCCGCCCACATATGTACATTACAGTTGCACCAACTGAAGGCTCAGTAGAGAGATCAGTTCCTCTTGGTCCGCTACACACCTGCCTCATGCACGGTTGTTGTTGATAAAGATTCGCTATCTGGAACAAAGTTCCAAGTAGCACGGGCTATGGTGAGCCCGTAGTGCCTTCTCACGCACGGAGATGCTCTCGGAATCCATCTCACGCTACTGAATGCTGTTGTGTGATTTATATCCCCCCTAGTGAATTGTGAGGCAGTTTAATTGCCACTGGTTCCACGTCTGGGGTGTACGTGATTGTGAGCTGTGTAACTACCTCTCAGAGGTTGTAAATTGCTTTAGTCAGAGACTGTTGATGTCCATTTCCTGAACCACTTGAGGTCTAAATATTGATGAATTCATCAAATTGCATTACTAGCCCTCACAAGACTGTTATTTACTTAACTAAATGAATTTTGGGCTTCGGTTCCCGAGTCTCTAATGTGGCTCTAACTTGTCCCACTACCGCCTACGTAATGGGTATGGGGTGCATAATAGAAGGACAAAATCAAACATCTTGCCTTTTGTCCTTTCTCTCTTCTCCTGTCAGATCCCACCACAAGGAGAAAAACAATGTCTGAAAACTGTTGTTCGTACCCAAGAGAAGCTGGCAGAGGCTCGCTAGGCTGTCAACTTGTGGCAAGACAGAGAGTGAGAGCGAGAGTGAGAGCGAGAAACTTTGCTGGGATGAGCTTAAGTTGTGTGTGTAGCGACGTGTCACCCGGAGTAATTGCTGAGTTTAGCGAGGTGTGCTACGACCCCAGGTCACGGTGGGGTGGGGGTTGAGGTGTGGGGGTTACAGGGCGTTACCAATGTCACAAAACTGAGGTTATGTGGTCACGCACAGCCTGTGACTTAGATCACAGGAGGTGTTAGGCGTTAACCTCATCCAAGCCACATATGTGGAGACGAACGGGTCGGAACGAAGATACACAGTTCTCTGTGTCACGGAGCTCAGAAAAACAAAGTTTTCTCCTACTGCTAACTCTTTCCCCCTCTTTCTCCCCTTCAATTCCGCATTACACTAGTCCTCTCCGGTATTCTTCCCCTTTCCTCTCCCCTCTCCTTCTCTCCCCTCGGACACAGCACGTCCGCACCCCTGCAGACACCTAACTTAAGCCAACTTTGTCCTCACGTCCAAAGCCATGAGATATATTTTCTAATATACGTACCAGAAATTAGGAAGCATTTTCAGAGGGACAGTAGGTACTGTTTTTATTAATTTATTATGTGGTATTTATATATATATATATATATATATATATATATATATATATATATATATATATATATATATATATATATATATATATATTTATATATTTATATATATATATATGCATTTATATATTATCTTTTTATCAGTACGATGGTAAAAATGGAGGAAAAGACGAGGAAGGAAATTACTCCATTATTCCGGAAAATAACTGGGAAAAAAAGCCTTTTATTTGCCTATTCACCGTCAAAAAACTTGATGCGTCCTGCTGTTTGGGGAAGACTTTTTGTTTTCTGTTTTTTTTTTACAAATTTAAGACATATAGATTTAATACATCGTAAACACAAACGTTTGTTTTTTTCGTTAAAACGTAAACCAATGTTAGTAACGTCATAATAACGTAAAACACCGTCGTTGTTACGTTTGGTTTTGTCAAGTATATGGCACCAAGTTTCTATTTTAACTAATGATTCTTGGATTCTTATATTTATATTTATTGGTTTATATAAGACTCCTCAGAATACTCGAAATTACTTTCATTAGATAAATAAAAAAAATAATTTTAATAAAGTACATTTTGAACAAATCCACAAGGGCCGTGACGAGGGTTCGAACTTATGTCCGAGAGTATCCCAGACGCTGTTTTAATCGACTGAGCTACGACATGGTAATTGTGAACATATTGTGGATTTGTTCATTTGATGCATCGTGCTATTGTGATATCTGTGTGGAATAAAGTACATTTTAGCTACGTTGATAAGAAGTTTAGTATAGATATGATAACTATGAAAATTGAAGGAGTTTTTATGAAAAAGTGTGATCAGTCAAAGTTGATAATATGTGATGTGGATGAATTACCATCCACCGATTCATTCTCTTAGTCCCCCCTCTAGCACAACCCTTTCTATCTATCTATCTATCTATCTATCTATCTATCTATCTATCTATCTATCTATCTATCTATCTATCTATCTGTCTGTCTTTATCTTACAATTTCTCTCTCTCTCTCTCTCTCTCTCTCTCTCTCTCTCTCTCTCTCTCTCTCTCTCTCTCTCTCTCTCTCTCTCTCTCTCTCTCTCTCTCACTTCTCCTTCCAATATTTCTTCCCCTTCACTCGACATATCTCTCCCTTCAACTCATCATTTTAACACGCCATTGATAGACGTCACTACCTCTACCAATCATATATATTTTCTTTATATCCTCACCCTAGGGGCTCCATGGGGCCTGCCCTGAACCCTGAAGCAACGAAGCCAATTAACCCCTTCCCCCCCCCCCTCAGGTGTACCAGAGGTGAAGCATAGGGTTTTTTTTTTAATGTGTAGTCTACCTGGAGCCTGGCTGATGAAGTGGTTCGTGGGGTAAATAGTCAAGTGACTTTTAGCTCCTCTTGACTTGGTGATTAAACCCGAACGACCTTCACTTAATTCCGGGTCTATATATATATATATATATATATATATATATATATATATATATATATATATATATATATATATATATATATATATATATATATATATATAATATATATAAAATTTCTTTCACCCTATGCCCCTGTTACCTAGCAGTAACTAGGTACCTGGGTGTTAGTCAGCTGTCACGGGCTGCTCCACCTGGGGGTGGAGGCCTGGTCGAAGACCGGGCCGCGGGGACACTAAAAGCCCCGAAATCATCTCAAAATAACCTCAAGATGGTTGAAGGGGCTGTCTTCTCGCTATTGTAGCAGCTTGTTAACTGTGTCTTCTGACTGGGGTCGGTAAGGGTCACACCGCTATCAATAATGTCTTCATTCACCTCTGCCTTTGAAAATGTTGACAAGATCAACAAAACACGTCTCCCTAGCGCCAGGCCACGTAGCGTTGTCAAATGAACGGTGTAGAGTTAATTTTTTAACTTCCCTCTCACATATAGGAATAAGGTAAGAAATGTAGAAGAGAGGATCCGTGTGAGAATCATTCATCAAATAGCTCTGGGTTGCCCTTGACCTTCGCTATCCTTTGGTGCAAGTGTAGTTCATGCCACCAACTGTCCCGACCTTGTTCATGCCCTAAGACACACACACACATACAAGCAGACATTCAGAGAGACAGATACACAGACACGGGCATAGAATGACACAGAGACTTAGCAAGACAAAGACAAAGACAGAGATAATGACAGAGACTAACAGAGACAGAATGATAGAGAGAAGACGCAGATAGACAGACTTTCCCTTTTAGTATATATATATATATATATATATATATATATATATATATATATATATATATATATATATATATATATATATATATATATATAATATATATATATATATATATATATATATATATATATATATATATATGCGAACAACCTTTAATGGCCCCCAAGCTATCTGTGCCCAAAAAGATCAGCGAATGCTGTCGAAGGATTGGGTTAAAGGTTTGATGATTTCCAATCCTTTTGAACAGTCCGTGTGGCCTAGTAGTTAAAGTGCTATGCACATGCCAAGGTGCATAGAACTCCGGCTCGCTGGGTTCGAATCCTTCAGGGGTGAGGAGTTTTCTGTTAGGAAACTATCGATATAGGAGAGAAGAACAAAAGTGATCGGAGAGTTTCAGTGTATTAACACATTTTCAAGGAGATACTTAGGCTATATGTATCATGATGTGTCAGCAGCACATCAGAGGTCGGGCCAGAGAATATCCAGAGTGAAGGCGGACCGCTACAGGAACAGCTTTAAAGGTGACAGGAAATCCACTGGTGCAATCACCGTGATGAGGATTCCACCCGTACCTCTCTTAAGCCGAGTGACTTCCGCGGAGGCGATTTGGCTTCAGCGACACTTTTGAGCCAGATGGGACATTGGTATTTATGTGTGAGAGTGGAATTCATCTCAGTAACTGTGTTGGAATTTTTTTCCAAGAGCTTTGCCTGCCAGTTTTACCTTTATTTACTCTAAGAGTTTTGATGAGGTGCGTTAGTCATTAATAATTATTTACAGACTTGTGCTGGTCGGTAGAGATCGTAACATGCAGGTCGGTGTTCAATCCCCGACCGTCCGCATGTGGTTGGCCACCATTCCTTATCCCCCCTCCCCCTTCCCCTTCTCCATCCCATCCCAAATCCTTATCCTGATCCCTTCCAAGTGCTATATAGTCGTAATGGCTTGGCACTTCCCCCCCCCCCCCCCGTAATAGTTACCTACAGATTCTGGCATATGGTGCAATATGAACTTCAGGGAGACGGTGTATTGTTTGGAATGAGTTTTGCTTAAACTGTTGTTGTTGGGAGCCAGTAAGGATATAGTCACTGATTGGGGTGTTTTGTTCTGTTTTTGCCACTTTAGTCCTGTGTATATATTGATGTTTTAGTGTGTATATATATATATATATATATATATATATATATATATATATATATATATATATATATATATATATATATATATATATATATATATATATATATATATATAGTATACAAGGGGTACCATCTCTGATTGCTTGTAGGGACCCCAAGCCTCGAGGAAGAGGATATGCAGCACCCGGGGGAAACCTCGTCGGGCTCCCACGTGCGCTGGTACATAAAGTCTTCTCAAATATATATTGATATATAATCACGTCATTTTAACAAGTGTATCCCAGCAAATTAATATTAACAATTCAAGTTCTGATGTGATATAATCAAATCATTAAGAAGTTAAAAAAACGATATAAGGAAAAAATGTAATTAAGTAAAAAAAGATAAAGGGGGGAAGAGGCGGAAAAAGATGTCAAAAAGGAAGAAGAAGAGGTGTATGAGGAGAAGGAAAAGAAACACAACAAGAGACCAATTTAAAACTCAATCATTCACCGTCACGACCTTTAATCTTTGGTCCTTTTTCGCCATGCGAGTCTCGGCCCCTGAAAGTAAGGTAGGCAGGCCCTGGGGAGCTATTTCTCTGATTGCTGCCCGACCCTGCACGCTGACCCTGGACCAGACGGGGGCGTGCAGGGCGAGGGAGGTGAGACGGGAAGCTGGGGGGAGATGAGACGGGAGACTGGGAGGGAGATGAGACGGGAGGCTGGGAGGGAGATGAGACGGGAAGCTGGGGGGAGATGAGACGGGAAGCTGGGAGGGAGATGAGACGGGAGGCTGGGAGGGAGATGAGACGGGAGACTGGAGAGAAAAAGAGGGAGTGGAAAGATGAAGTGGGGAAAGTTGAGGGGTTTGATGAGGTTGTCTGAAAGCCTGTGCATGGACGGCTAACTTTTGAGGTAGAGATAGTGACAGATATGGAGACTTAGAAGAGAGGGAGTGAGAGAGAGATAGGTGAGAGAGAGAAGAGGGGGGGAGATATAGACACATGGAGAGAGAGAGAGAGAGAAAGCGACTGGTCAGATACAACAAGAAATACATGATCGCACAAATTGTATACATTTATAATTAGCTTATATCATTCTCCCAGACGAATTTGGTATTCCTAATTGTATATATATATATATATATATATATATATATATATATATATATATATATATATATATATATATATATATATATATATATATATATATATATATATATATATATAATATGCAACAACGATCCCGAAAACACTGATCCAAGTATGCGCAAAACCACAATTGAAAAATTAAAGAATACTGAATGCGTTTTGGCTCAAGTCGCCTTCATCAGAGCACGATAGAGAGTGCATACTCTGTCTTGCTCTGATGAATTCGAATTGAGCCGAAAACGCGTTCTTCAAAATCAAAATTTCGGCTTTTTTCGGAAGCCGAAGTCTTCAAAATTCGTATTTTATCAAGTTATCAATGTTTGGAACTTTTTCCTTCAGTACAATAACCTCCACATGCAAGAAAAACTATTGTATCCTAAGTTTATTTTTTAAACAGAATTATAATTAAAAGTTCATAAAGTGCTGACTCGAGTTTCTTCATTCAGACTTAGATAATACGTATGATATTTTTTACAGTGGAAATTATATTTAGGCTTTTGTTGGTAACCATTTTGACGTCTTAATCTCCTGTCTGTTTTGTATTAGGTGAACGACGATGAGTTCACCTGAGTTCACCTAAAGACAATTCCCCTGAGACAAGTTGCCAGATACAACAAACGCCTTTATCTTGAGATCTATCTTGAGCCTAATCTATCTTGCCCCGAACTAGATTAACCTCTATAAGATCCGTCCTGAACAAAAACAAAAAAGACTCGCCTTTAATGTGATAAGCCGCCATAGATGACCAGCCCTTTCAGAAAGATTATCCACAAATAAATTGGTTTGCAAAAAAATCTATCCACGGCAAAAAAATAAGTGACCAGCTCAGACAAAAAGGAGATTATAGACACTTAAGAAACGATCAGTCATAAAGACTATATCGATATATCGACCAGATATCTAACAACTAGTTTCCTATAACAACAACCCCTAATGTGCCCCACCAACTATCAGTCCTCCTCACCGACCAGCCCCCCCACAACGACCAGCCCCTGACAACGACCAGCCCCCCACAACGACCAGCCCCCCCCCCACAATAACCACCCTTTCACCAGCCACTACCCTAGAGAAACGAACAAATTTCAGTTCGATCAGCCAAGCTGTTGTTAGGCGGCCCTGTGACAACTAGGTTTGGTCGTGAGCGACGGTGATTGTCGGTGGTTTGGTAATTAAGGCCTGTAACGAGGTCATTTGCTGCTGACAATGTCTCCCGATGGTGTCACCAGCCCCTCGCTCCTCAAGAGTTAAAGTAAGGTGGGAGTTCTTCTCGCTATCCAGCGAGGTGATGAGTCGTGATGAATACTTATGGGAGCTGATGTTATTACGTTCTTCTCCAGGGGCCAGATTCACAAAAGCACTTACGCAAGCACTTACGAACCTGTCCATCTTTTCTCAATCTTTGGCGACTTTGTTTACAATTATTAAACAGTTAATGAGCTCTGAAACACCAGGAGGCTGTCCATCTTTTCTCAATCTTTGGCGACTTTGTTTACAATTATTAAACAGTTAATGAGCTCCGAAACACCAGGAGGCTGTTTATAACAATAACAACAGTTATTTGGGAAGTTTTCATGCTTGTAAACTGTTTAATAAATGTAACCAAAGCCGTCAAAGATTGAGGAAAGATGGACACGTTCGTAAGTGCTTTCGTGAATCTGGCCCCTGGTCTATGAGGGTGTCCAGCAGCTGGACACCTTCATAAAGACTGTGAAGCAGTATCCTCCCCCGCGATAACAGCTTGATTGTTAAATGCAACCTCAGAATACTCAGAATACTGAGAAAAAAATTTGTACCACTTAGGGCTACTCATGCCCGTGCCACCTCTTGGGTGGCTTAATCTTCATCAATCAATCAATCATTACGTTCTCCTGTTGTTATCCTTGCTGTTGGCAGGATTTTTGTTATTCTTATGATTGTTATGAAACCGAAATGTTGTGTTATGATTGGCTGAAACGCTATGCGTACTAGTGGCTTTAGGTATTGTATGTACTACCTCTATCTTTAAATCAAACGGAATGTTTGTACTGTAACTCTGTAACTATATATGTACTTTTCCTAAATAAATTATTATAATAAATAAATAAATGTCGACCAGACCACACACTAGAAGTTGAAGGGACGACGACGTTTCGACGTTTCGACGACAATCGACTTGAGAATGGTCCAGGACGGACCGAAACGTCGTCGTCCCTTCAACTTCTAGTATGTGGTCTGGTCAACATACTTCAGCCACGTTATTGTGACTCATCGCCTAAATAAATGTTTATTAAGGTACATACAAGAGATTTTACAAAAATGGATAGATTTATAGATAGAGCTGGTACATACAGTGCCTAAAGCCACTATTACGCAAAGCGTTTCGGGCAGAAACGCCCGAAAAAAATTATTATTATTGTACTATTATTATGATTCATATGGGCGTATTTGGTGCTAATTTTCACATGCTTTTGCGTTATTGTTGTGGAGTTTTGTGTTTTGAATTTTAACACGAAATTCAGTTCAAAGATGATTTTGAAAGCAAAAGCAATCATATTATGTAATATATTTTATTGTTATAATTGACTGTGTCGGGGGACAGGCAGCCAGAGTGTATATATGTATGTTAGGCTTATGTCGAGGCCATCCCCATGACCGAATTACAGACCCCTCCCCCTCCCCCCCCCCACCCTACATGATGCAACCTCACAAGCTGATTAACTCCTGAGTATCTTCTTACTGCTAGGTGAATAGGTGCATTAGGTGATGGGAAATACGCTCAACCCTATCTGTCCAACCTGGGATTAGAACCAGCAATTCCTGATTGTGAGTCAAAAACAAACCCGACTGTACTACCGAGCTCTATCACATCAACATAGGTAAATGTGTATGTAGTCAGCCTCCACTATTTCACTTCTCAGTGTCCTCCATGGAGGACAGAAGAAAATGTATATATGCTGGTTAGCATTGTAAATGTGTGGCCACGTCTGTGGTAGAAAATAATAAAAAAAAAAAAAATAAATAAATAAATAAATAAAAAAAAAAAAAAAAAAAAAAAAAAAAAAAAAAAAAAAAAAACTTCTTAGTGTACTCTATTTGCTCACGATTCTGACCCAGTGTGTTTCTAATGTCTCTTGCTGGAGGCTTTTGATCTGCCTCCCTGTTATTAGGGCTACCCACGTCCTAAATACTCTCTTTCTCTGCTCAAGAAATTTCCATGAAAAATTGTGCACGTGTTAATCTCTGATAACTCTTTTATCTTTCAGTGACATGAAATCCGATTCTATTCTCATTTCCTCTTAAGTCTCAATTCTTGGCTCGTCAGGTGATATACTTCCTGACACTCTCCAATTTCATTTTGTGTTTGATATGATATGGACTCCACGCTAGTGCTGCAAGTTTCAGATATGGTCTGACGTATGTAGTATATAAGGTAGTCAGTGATTCCTTTCTCATATCTCCAAAGGCAGCTCTTATGTTGGCCAATCTGGTATATACGAGCGATGATAACCGTTTGATGTGGACATTGGTAGAGAGGTCTCTCAAGATAACCTCAAGATAACCAGAGGTTGGTGCAATATCAACCGTCATATGCCATTTGCTTCCGTGTAACCAACCTCCTGTCACCAGCAATAAGCTTCAGTTCCTGCACTTGCTTTACTTGAACTCTTGTAGCCATCTGTTGAGCCATTCTTTTAGTTTTTGCAGGCCGACGTGTGTGTGTGTGTTTGTGTACGTCGCGTGTGTGTTTGTGTAAGTCACGTGTGTGTTCTGGCGAGCGCGTGATAAATCCGGTCCCACGGAGTCTGGTCCATACTGACAATGGTTCAAAGTTTGGACATGCATATTCATACAGGTTTCACGCACGAACAGACATACACATTCCTCATTTCAACTAACTTCGTGTTGCTGAACGCACTACCGGATTCGCATTAAATCTCATTAGTGATGTAGTAATGATAATGCTCACTTCGAGTGTGAGTGAATGAAGCCAAGAGTTTCCTCGAGTGAATATTCATTCGTGAAAATGACGTTCGTGACTCGGTATGCCAAGTATTTATGCACTTAAATACGATGTTCGTAAGTTGGCCAGACCACACACACTAGAAGGTGAAGGGACGACGACGTTTCGGTCCGTCCTGGACCATTCTCAAGTCATTCTCACAATCGACTTGAGAATGGTCCAGGACGGACCGAAACGTCGTCGTCCCTTCAGCTTCTAGTGTGTGGTCTGGTCAACATACTTTAGCCACGTTATTGTGACTCATCGCCTGCATACTCGTAAAGTCCATGTTTGTTTTATTGATATAATGGAATATATTCCTTTACATGATCCTATGAATATGAATGAACAAGAAAGTGTGTTGGTAGAGAAGCTTCGAATCCAAGGAAATTAGTGCAAAGAAATTAGACTTAATTTTAAAAGATAATTTTAAAATCCTTTTTCAACAAAGAAGTTCATGCATTGGTTACGAAATTGAAAAGCAAGTGAATCTGTTCATGAAGATTTCAAATCTTGATGTTTCAAGTGTGTGTATGTGTGTCTGTGTGTGTCTGTGTGTGTGTGTCTGTGTGTGTGTGTGTGTGTGTGTGTGTGTGTGTGTGTGTGTGTGTGTGTGTGTGTGTGTGTGTGTGTGTGTGTGTGTGTGTGTGCATGTGTGCGTGTGTCTGTATGTGTGTGTGTGTATGTGTGTGTGTGTGTGTGTGCATGTGTGTGTGTCTGTATGCGTGTATATATCCATGTTCAAGTTACTAACATCTTCTATTTTGACCTCGATATTTCAAACTGTTGACTTGAAAGACTAACTAAAGAACAGTGACCTCATTAAACGTAAACTGACCAACTTAATTTCACTGCAAAAAAAATCAAATACCTTCTGGCAGTGACCGTAACGAGACATGATTTCAATTTGGCCTCGGGTGAAGGGGTTATCCGAACCAGGTGGACATTCCCAGGTGATCGCGATATACAAAACTTTGAAAGAGACGGGACAAATTTCACGTTCCCTCCGGAGTTCGCTCGTTCGCTGCTTGAGGAAGTGTTCTTTCTATCGGTCCCTTAGGGTGTGTTATGAAGGAACTTTTGCGAGAAAGAAGCAACGATCATCGTCTGTAAGGGCTTGCGAGCGGTCATTTCTCTTTGGTGGGCGATATAGGGCGTTGGTATTATCGAGCAGCAGCCTTCTTTTGCGGGCTCGCCATAGCCCGTGCTACTTGGAGCTTTTTGTTCCAGGTAGCGAATCTTTAACAACAATAACGGGCAGCCTGTATTCTCTACATGCCGTGTACTGCATGTAGAGCTATGTAGCTACATATGCGTCTTTGGTACATATTTACATATGCATATGTTCCCAAGCATGTAAAGGATGTGTTTGTATGTATGTATGTTTGCTTCCATGCTGGATTATGTTCTGTATATTTGTTTAAGTTTTATAATGGAAAAGGTCGAAGCAAACACGAATTTTTCCATACCTAGGTAAACGGAGGTATTAGTTCATACGTGAGATCTTACAAGGAAAACCTTTAATATATTCCTTAACACACTCACTCATTCTCTCTCTCTCTCTCTCTCTCTCTCTCTCTCTCTCTCTCTCTCTCTCTCTCTCTCTCTCTCTCTCTCTCTCTCTCTCTCTCTCTCTCTCTCGCTCGCTCGCTCTCTATTGTTTTATTTCCTTGTTTGACTAATATTTTGAGAATATCTCTCTCTCCATATTAACTTGAAACTTAAAACTTATATTAATGTTAATATTCTCAAGATTTCTACTGAAATTGGGTGTTTTGGGCAAAGGACTGTATAACTGAGTGGAAAGTATAACGGAAACATGCAGTGAGGAGAAAAACGAAAACGAGGGAGAGAGAGAGAGAGAGAGAGGTAAGGAGAGTTAAAAAGAGACAGACAGACAGACAGACAGACAGACAGACAGACAGACAGACAGACAGACAGACAGACAGACAGAACTTTAATTAAAAAATTAAAATATGACTCGGCTGATGCAGTGTCGTTCGTATATCTTAAAAAGTTTGCCTTTGTACAAAATAAATTATGGGATAATTTGGTAATTATGATAACAACGATAATTATCTTTATAAAAGTCGACATAATTTACACATATCATAAGATAAACAAGACAATAACAATAACATATTGTAAAAAAAATAATACCCATACAGCTGATATGGCTTCCCATACACCAGCTGTATGGGTATATGTGTTTGTCTGACCAGGATTGGAGGCTAACCTCATCCAACGTTGCAGAGGTGACTGGCTGGGGTAGGAGGAGGGTAATAGGGGTCAGGGGGGGTCACTTCCCCATGCCCCCTTTGATGTGAGGGCGGACCCCATGCCCCCCTTGATGTGAGGGCAGACCCCATGCCCCCTCTCTCATGATGTTGGTGGTGAATACAGGTTCTAGTTCTGCAGAATTTTGTCAATTGTTCATTATATTATTCAGATATTTGGGGACGACCCACTGCCTCACTGGGGACACGGGCCTATATAAATGTCTGCTAAAGAAAAGGAAATGAGAATGCTTGTTTCTGTCCATAGATGAAGGCCATATTTCAAGGAGACAGGAGGGGTGTTGGCAGACAGTCATAGAAGGGTTGCTGTCAGCTTCCACACCTCCCTACACCCTTTAAGGGTGGTCGGGTTTGACCCCTGTGTCCCCTCCCTTCATGAGCCTGATAAAGTCAGCAGTAAATGTCACAAAACGCGCGTTCTGATGACTGATTTACATCCTGGGACTCCCAACACCGAGCGGCACAGCATTTTAGGGTGCAGCACACACACACGTCCAAGCCCACGACCAAAGGGGTGGAGAACATGGGGTTCTGCAGCCGTGAATTCTGCTCCAAACCAAACCAAACTTTTTCCGGGTGATTGGTGGGTGTATTGGGACATTTAGAAGGTGGTGCGGGTCGCTGGCTCCCCTTACTGGACGTGGTGAAGGAAGTGAGACGCCACACACGCTTCCACACACACACATGTTCTCCTTATTTGCTTTCTAGGGCTGCTAACTCTTATATGGCTTGTCTAGCACTCTTTTTGTGTTAGACCCGGGCACCGCCGGTTTATATATATATATATATATATATATATATATATATATATATATATATATATATATATATATATATATATATATATATATATATATATGTTTTTGTGCGAAATGTTTCTGCACTCTTTATTAAGTTTCAGTTAAACGACTAATTTTCAAGTTTAAAAAATTATTTTCAACTGCCCCTTAACTCTAGGTTGACTTCTGCAGCTTTCTAAGGAGAGCAAAGCATAAGACAAGCCAACTTGTCAGGAAATTCCTTTACAGAGTGAACGCCTTCTTAGGGGGACCCGTTCTCACCTTGAACGTATTCTCAGGTGGAATGCGTTCTGAGGGGAATGAATTCTTGGTTGAAGGAATTCTCAAGGAGAACGTATTTCCTGGAGCATGAATTCGGTCCCCGTGGTACTTCAGTCCCCCGTGGTACCCCGGTGGTAGCCCGTGGTACTTGGCAGTCTCCGTGGTGTAGTGGATAAGACACTCATCTGGCGTTTCGCGAGCACTTTGTCCTGGGTTCGTATCCTGGCCGGGGAGGATTTACTGGCCGCAAATCCTTAACTGTAGCCTCTGTTTAACCCAACAGTAAAATGGGTTCCTGGTTGTTAAAACGATTCTTCGCGGGGGTCGTATTCCAGGGAACACAGGATTAAGGACCTGCCCGAAACGCTGCGCGTACTAGTGGCTGTACAAGAATGTAACAACTCTTGTATATATAAATAAACAAAAAATAAATAAATTCTCATGTGGAATGCATTATTATCTCGTGTGGAACACATGATAATACGACAGAGGTGACATGATCCAAACATACACAATTCTTAGAGGCATGGCTTTCACAACGTACACTTTGGTGAGTGTATGATGCTTTTTCCACTCAAGCAGTATACATAAATGATAACACATACACAACGATACATATGCAGTAACATACATATAAACTGAGCATGAGGAAAGGGAGAGAGACAGACACAGAGACAAAGACAGAGAGAGACAGAGAGAGAAAGAAAGAGAGAGAGAGAGAGAGAGAGAGAGAGAGAGAGAGAGAGAGAGAGAGAGAGAGAGAGAGAGAGAGAGAGAGAGAGAAAAAAAAAAAGACAGAGAGAGAGAAAGAGAAAAAAGACAGAGAGAAAAGACGAGGGAGGAGGAGGAATAGGAAGAAGGGTGAGTTAGTCAAAATAATAAAACTTAATAGAAAGCGAAAGATTAAAAATCGCCAATTAGTGAGATAACAGAGATATGGAATTGTACAGAGTTCGTGTGTTCATGTAGCCTCTGGGAGGAGGAGAACAGGCTGAAGAACCTGCCTCCGAGGTAGAACAGGAACAAGACTAGGGGGTGAGAACAGAGCAGGAAACATACTGGGATCAATGAACACAGAACGAAAATAGGGACACATACACAACGTGTTCCCATTTTTACCATTTTTGTCCCATTTTTTACCATTTTTGTCCCATTTTTACTATTTTTGTCCCATTTTTGCCATTTTTGTCCCATTTTTTGCCATTTTTGTCCCATTTTTACCAATTTTGTCCCATTTTTTACCATTTTTGTCCCATTTGTTACCATTTTTGTCCCATTTTTTACCAATTTTTGTCCCATTTTTTATATGTACAAGGGGACAAAGCCTTCACGTATCAAAGAACATGGGCCCTAAAAGTGGGACCATGTATGTTCCAGCACACAATAGCTTGCTCGATCATCACCATCACCGAGATTTTAATCACTGTCACCACAATCATTGTGCTCATTATCCTGCTCAGCCGTAGCCCCTCATCACCATCACTTCACTCTCTGATTCACACGAGGAGAATTGGGCTGTCCCAAAATTCTGGAGGTCTTATGGTATTATTCAGCTGCTAATTTAGGCTGATTTCACCATTATTCATTTTATCCAATGAGTCTGTCTCATGAACTAGTTTCAATTCTTTTACACTCACAATTTGAGCCGAATTATAACCGGAGATAATTAGTTAGCATATCTCTCGTGATAGTTAGTTAGCATAGCTCTCCTGGTAATTAGTTAGTATATCTCACTGTGTGTGTGTACTCACCTAGTTGTACTCACCTAGTTGTGTTTGCGGGGGTTGAGCTCTGGCTCTTTGGTCCCGCCTCTCAACCGCCAATCAACAGGTGTACAGATTCATGAGCCTATCGGGCTCTGTCATATCTACACTTGAAACTGTGTATGGAGTCAGCCTCCACCAGCCTGTGTGTGTGTGTGTGTGTGTGTGTGTGTGTGTGTGTGTATGTGTGTGTGTGTGTGTGTGTGTGTGTGTGTGTGTGTGTGTGTGTGTGTGTGTGTGTGTGTGTGTGTGCGCGCGTATTCACCTAGTTGTGATTACGGGGGTTGAGTTTCGGCTCTTTGGTTCCGCCTCTCAGCTGTCATTCAACTGATGTACAGGTTCCTGAGCCTACTGGGCTCTATCATATCTACACTTGAAACTGTGTGAAGGAGGAGGAGGAGGGGAAGGAGGAGGCGGAAGGAACGCCGTGACTAATCACCCAACATTTGGGTCCGCCACCATCACCTGCTTAAACAATATTTACACAGTCCCCCCTCGCTGTCGAAACTCTTCCCACACACTCCATTTTCAGTTCGTTGGAGCGTCATACAAATTTCTTCAATAAATTATTCTACCAATTACACACAAATTTCTGCATTCTCTCTCTCAATTCGTATTCGTTTTATCTGTCTGGGAACCTGTTGCAGTTCACTAAAAACAAAGTTCATTCAGAAATGATGCATACGAGAACAGGCAGTTTCCGCTGGTTTACAGCACCAGTTGAATGGAATGTAAACAGGGTTGCAAGTGAATGGCATAAAAATGACGCAGCCTATCATCGAAGAGCCGTCGGGTTTACAATGTATAAGTCATATATTGGCTCGTTAAGGTTTACGTAAGTTAATATTTGGCTTACAGATTGAGGTGAAGTAGCGATGAGAATTATGGTTTCCTTGTGCTGACTCAACCTTCAGTCGTAATGTTCATAACACATCATAAATACCAACCCTTGACATTGTAAATACCAATTATATGTAATATATTCATTAATGCATGTAGAAGTACAGAGGAGGAGAGCCGTGGTGGACACCAGACTAGTACCCGAGCTGAGAGGTATGAGCTACGAGGACAGACTACGGGAATTAAACCTCAGGTCACTGGAAGACAGAAGAGTTAGGGGGGACATGATCACTACTTACAAGATTCTCAGAGGAATTGACAGGGTAGATAAAGACGGGCTATTTAACACAAGGGGCACATGTACTAGGGGACATAGGTGGAAATTGAGTGCCCAAATGAGCCACAGAGATATTAGAAAGAACTTTTTTAGTGTCAGAGTGGTTGACAAATGGAATGCATTAGGCAGTGATGTGGTGGAGGCTGACTCCACACACAGTTTCAAGTGTAGATATGATAGAGCCCAATAGGCTCAAGAACCTGTACACCAGTTGACTGACAGTTGAGAGGCGGGAACAAAGAGCCAGAGCTCAACCCCCACACGCACAAATAGGCACACACACACACACACACACACACACACACACACACACACACACACACACACACACACACACACACACACACACACACAATAGAGACCTCAGGACTACTGGCAACATTCTGGGAATCTTAAAATCTAAAATTCAGTTGTGCATTCCAGGGTTCTCACAAATTTTCCTGTGCTGGTCTTTGTCTTCTTTTCAAATGTCTTCATCTTCATTATAGTCTCTTTGTAGCCGACTCTCCAAGCATACGGAATGAGTCGCCTCAACTCTCCATCCCTGTTTAGGCAAATTTATATTCGCTTCTCTCATTTTGCATCCCAAACAGCGCGATCCTGTCTCTTTTTACCAGTTTAAGCGAACACATATTTACTTTGGTTCATTTTTGTGTGGCTCGCTTGGAACGGTATTGTTGTTAAGTTCTTAGGTAATCGTGATCGAGTTGGAATGATTAATTGGGAAGGGAATTTTGATAATGCATATCAACGGTTATTATCATTCGTGGGAGCTTATTCTTCACATTCATAAGTTACTGGAATGATCAAATCCTCGTCACGGCCCTTGTGGATTTGTTCATTTGATGCATCACGTTAGTGTGATCTCTGTGTGTACTGGAATGATTAGTACCAAGCATGTTTTATATAAACAAATCATTATGTAATGCTTTACTCTCTATACAATAGCCGACCTGCTGCAGAAAGAGTTATTCTGAGTTACAAATTTATCTAAATAATAAGGCTACAGAAATCCTTATTTAAAGCCTCTAATTAACTCCCTTTATTTACAAGTTTGACCCCACACAATAACTTATTTTAACACTCCTTCGTTTTTTGTGAACTACAGCAGACACATTAACATAATATCTTAGATACATGTTGACCAGACCACACACTAGAAGGTGAAGGGACGACGACGTTTCGGTCCGTCCTGGACCATTCTCAAGTCACAATCGACTTGAGAATGGTCCAGGATGGACCAAAACGTCGTTGTCCCTTCACCTTCGAGTGTGTGGTCTGGTCAACATACTTCAACCACGTTATTGTGACTCATCGCCTGCAGTTTAGATACATATTTACTCCTGTAAGAACGGTTTTCTCCTTTGAGGGACAAACCTAAACCCTTCTGTCTAAAGTTATTCTAGTGATAGCGTATAAAATATATATTTTTAATTTCTTAGATCTGTTTCTAGCTGCTCGAAAGGCAAGAATTAGACACCGCCTAAAAGAGGGATGAGGAAGTGTTTAGACAAGCTAACGAAGGGAAAAATTAAGGTTGGTTCAAACGAAGGAGGAAAAGCATATATATTCATGCATTGTTCAAACAAAAACAACAAAGAACAAATACAAAAACGCGTGAATGCCAACAAAAAAACACAGAGAAGGAGATATACGAAAAAAATGAATGCAGGAGTAAAAGCATAAACGTATAAAATATATCAATACGATATATATATATATATATATATATATATATATATATATATATATATATATATATAGGGTAGTAGGAGAAGAACATATTAAAATGTTCAGTGAGACCCACACAAGGTCTTCTCTAAATATTCTTTAGTCTCTAACTAAAGAAAACTAACTTATCTAAATATTCTTTAGATATTAACACCAATGAATAATGTGAATTCTTATAACCAAGAAGTGAAAGTGAAACAAGAAATTACTTAAGCGATTTCAGTTTAATTAACACATCTTAAGGAGTATGATTAACACAATACAATGGAGGGCAAATATATATAGGCAAGAAAGAGGATAGATACATGTGAAATGGAAAAAAAATGTCTATATAATAGGGATTCATGAAACAAGAAAATTAGAAACTGCAAAAAGGCCTTTTAATCAATACATATCATTTCCTAAAGTAATATCCTAATGCGAATGGTTATCTTACTAGATAGCGGATAAAAATGTGTTTAATAAATTTATTTTCATTTTGATGTCAACATTCCTTAAATGTCTGAAGTGCTGAGATCAGACGAGACATCCGCCAGTATCTCTTCAGGTCCCGTTGACTGCACGAGGTCAACACAGCCAGGTTGATTGCATGGAGGAGCACACAAACTTGAGCAACTTATCACATATGCAGGAAACAAACACACAGGGAATTTTGGGCCTCAAAGCTTCCTGCACGCTACAGTTGCTTTGCTTGAGTACTTGTGGAAGTTGTTCTGGCTGTTGCTTGTAGAACAAGACTACTGCTTGTAGAAGAAGACGTGGCTGTTGCTTATAGAACAAGACTACTGCTTGTAGAACAAGACCTGACTGCTGTTTGTAGAACAAGACCTGGTTGTTGCTTGTAGAACAAGACCTGGTTTTACAAATTGTCTGGCTGTTGATTGTAGAATAAGATCTGGCTGTTGCTTGTAGAAGACCTGGTTGTTGCTTGTAGAAGACCTGGTTGTTGCTTGTAGAACAAGACTACTGCTCGTAGAACAAGACCTGGCTGTTGCTTGTAGAACAAGACTACTGCTCGTAGAACAAGACCTGGTTGTTGCTTGTAGAACAAGACTACTGCTCGTAGAACAAGACCTGGCTGTTGCTCGTAGAACAAGACTACTGCTCGTAGAACAAGACCTGGCTGTTGCTCGTAGAACAAGACCTGGTTGTTGCTTGTAGAACAAGATCTGGTTGTTGCTTGTAGAAGACCTGGCTGCTGCTTGTAGAACAAGATCTGGCTGTTGCTTGTAGAAGTAAAACCTGGCTGTTGCTCGTAGAACAAGACCTGGCTGTTGCTTGTAGAACAAGACCTGGTTGTTGCTTGTAGAACAAGACCTGGCTGTTGCTTGTAGAACAAGACCTGGCTGTTGCTCTTAGAACAAAACCTGGCTATTGCTCGTAGAACAAGACTGCTGCTTGTAGAACAAGACCTGGGCACTGCTCGTAATATTTGAACTGGCTGTTGCATATGGTAGTAGTCATCCCAAGTGCTTCCGTAAACGAGAGAGAACAGAAGAAACATTGATTATAATTTCAATAATTTATAATTTATATAAATGTAATTTCAATGTATATAAAATTATGATTAAACATTGAAATTGTTATAAGAAAAAACTGGAAACAAAAATGTGTTGAATGCAGTGAGCAAGGAAGGAATTACTTGTGTGGGTAGAAAGCACTCCATGCGAATAAAATTGGACCAATCAGCCTCGCAGTTTCAAGCCACTTTGGTACGGTGGATTTGTCACGCCTCAAGTGATTGGATAAAATATGAATCGAGTATCAAACGCGATTTACCTCCACACTTCCGGAAACTCCTATATTGCTTCGTGCTATTTCAGTGTTCATGTTGGTTTAAATTTCGTTTTCTGTGAATGCTACACTGTTCACCCAAGGCGGGTCCCAAGAGCCGAAGCTCTACCTCCCCCCCCCTCTAGCAAGCACAACTAGGTAAGCACAAGGCGTCGTAATGTGATATTTTGATGTAAATCAGATTTCTATAATTTTCATTTTAACAATTTTAATTTTTTTTAATAATTTGGTGTAAATAATAATTTGGTGTATTTAATAATTTGGTGTAATTCCGATTTCTATAATTTTCATTTTACAATTTTAATTTTTTCCGATTTTCTATGATTTTCTATAATTTTCTATATTTTCACTGCATAAAGTTACTTACGAACTAAATTTGTGACTTTGAGTTAATTTAGATATGGCTTATCTTTATATTTCAGAACAGAAATAGGAGGTGTTGTTTTTTTTTAGATTAAGTAATGGTCATGTCTTCTCACAGACGTGATAACATATGATAAAAAACACCCGTGTATGTGTTTGGGATTGTAATGATTTACAATGATTTGTAATGATTGTATGTAATGATTTACACTAAGTCTTTCGCTCTTTGGCGAGGACTTTGTCAAGTTATATGGTTAGGAGGAGACCAACATCTTAACGATAACGGCATAAGTCGTTGAGATGTAAGTCTCGTCTTAACAACACACTCAGACCTTGATAAGGCACTCAGAAGCGTGTGAAAGACTTGGTGTAAATCTTTACATCAAATTCCCAAATAATGGGGGTTTTTATCCTGTTTTTTTAGATGTCTCTCTTATTTATTGTGTTTTTTGGATATATATGTTTGTGTAGCTTTGTTATTGTTCTTTAATAACTCTATCTGAGTGTTTAGGATACTCTTGTTAGATACATGTTTAAAGTACTGACCAATGGATGTATAAATTA
Source organism: Procambarus clarkii (assembly GCF_040958095.1). Classification (NCBI taxonomy): domain Eukaryota; kingdom Metazoa; phylum Arthropoda; class Malacostraca; order Decapoda; family Cambaridae; genus Procambarus; species Procambarus clarkii. The sequence continues at coordinate 3,093,118 of NC_091232.1, forward strand.
GCACTGTTGTATGATGTATGTATGTATGTACTGCTAGTCTCCTGACACGTAAGTACTTGCTCCCGTCTGATGTATGAATGTACTATTAAACGTGTCATGTGTGTACTTGTAATAGTACTATTGCCAGGTGTATAAAATGTACTCTTGGCATTGTACAAGAGTCTTGTACGTAGTACAAGCCTCTTGTACTATGTACAAGAGGCTTGCACTTCTGTTTAGATGGTGTCAATAACCTCGTTGATACGTCAAAAAATAATGATTTGATGTTTTTATAAAAAAAAACGCATCACAGCATTAGTTGGGAACGAAGCTTTTTACAGGAAGCTTATGGCCGCACAGGTAATGGAAAGCCCGGAATTATAGACGCATACTTATGATATCCGTTCATAAACGCATATTACCATTACTGTATATTAGTTTGCTCTGGTAAGCCGCTTCGTATTTGCAACTCAATTATATAAACATTATTTCGTCTCGGTGAAGTGATATAGTTTGTTTATAATTAAAAACAATTATGAAATATTGGCATTGCCTTTCATAGCTTTAAATAATTTTGTTTTAATGTGCATCTTTATTTAGCATCAATATTAAACAAATTCACTAATTTGAAGAAGTTAGTTGGAAATCTTAATCCTCTCATCGTACCTTTGGGCATTTAAGATGTGAATGTATGTCCTTCGTAAGATGTACATTCAAAGATGTATACACGTCTTTGTGTATACATCTTGTATATAAGATGTGTATATAATCTTGTGTATATATCTTATATTCAGGTTACGAAATCTGTACATCTTTCCTCAATCACTCCGGCTTTGTTGGCATTTATTGAGTCTTTTAAGAGCTCCGAAGCACTACGAGGGTTTCTGTAACAGTAATAACCTTAAACTTTCGAAGCTCGTAAGCTCTTTAATAAATGTAAAAGTGACGCCACGACGGAGTAAAGATGTATAGGTTTCGTAAAGGAATGATGGATAAATGCTTGGTGAGTCCTGATCCCGATGTTTCTGGCTACAGACGTTATCTTAAGATGATTTCGGGGCTTTAGAGTCCCCGCGGCCCGGTCCTCGACCAGGCCTCCACCCCCAGGAAGCAGCCCGTGACAGCTGACTAACACCCAGGTACCTATTTTACTGCTAGGTAACAAGAGCATAGGGTGAAAGAAACTCTGCCCATTGTTTCTCGCCGGCGCCCGGGATTGAACCCGGGACCACAGGATCACAAGTCCAGTGTGCTGTCCGCTCGGCCGACCGGACCCTGACGTACGCACATCAAGTGATTTTTTTTAAACTTATGTAGAAAAACCACAAAATTTAACGTTTTTGCAAAACTTCTCCATCTCCTTCTTGTTCTCCCATAGTTGGGAGTATTTTCTTCTTGACTTGTTCCTTAATCTGTGACCTGTCTCTCCCTGGAGGCTGGTTATAAGGTCTGCCCACCATACTGCCAGAAGCAATGCATCTGATGTACAGGATCCCTTAACCACTCGACCAACACGACTGGACAAAAGAGGATGGTAGCCGAGGCTAATTCCCATCCCCCCCGCCTGCACTCTGTTAGTAATCTTGGGCATGGTATTTTTATCAAATCACCTCATTCTTTGGGGCACACGTGAGGAACACAAATGCGAAGGGTCGTGTTGATCGAGTGGTTAAGGGATCCTGTACATCAGATGCATGCTTCTGGCAATACGGGTTCGAGTCACTTCTGGGGTGTGAGTTTTCAGTTGCATATATGCCTGGAGATCGTTCAGGCTTGTTCGCATATATATATATATATATATATATATATATATATATATATATATATATATATATATATATATATATATATATCAGTTTGTAATCAATATTGTAACTTTTTTTGTGTAATGACATTTTCAAATAAAGTTAGATAAATATACACACATACCAAAAGAATAGGGGGTGGTAGGAGAAGAAAATATCAAAGTGTTCAGTGAGGATCCACAAGGTCTTCTCTGAGTACTCTTTATTTTCTTCTCCGAGGCTATGGGTCCCTACACTGGCACCAGAGGTGGTACCCCTTATAGGTATATATATAAACCAAAAATTCTAAAAGCTCTTTAAGGAAATTTGCAGGGCGTTAAATCCCTTGCTATTTAGGCCTCACGTAGCCTTCCTTAGTGCTATTTATGATATTGGTAAATGATCCCCAAAGGCGTGGTCTCAGGGCAGAAAATTCAGGAATGGATGCGAGATAGTGATTGTATTGGACACGTGACACTCCGGCCGCGTATTGCATGGTCTTCCTGTGAGGTCGAGAGTCGACTCCCGTGATATTGGGGGATTAGGATGCTGCGGGCTGCCCTTTGGTGCATCCTGGCATTGTCTGCTGATCCTGGAATGTCGTAAGCAGATCGAACAATGCTTGAAAGGGTTCGGACGGAGGCTGAAGATGCTCTCTCTCTCCCTCTCTTTCTCTCTGTTTCGTCTCTCTGATACGCTCTTGTCAATGCTTCTTATCTTCACCTTCGTACAAAAAGCTGTGTTTTGCTTTATATATGCAAGTCTACTGTGTGTGTGTGAGTGTGTGTGAGTGTGTGTGTGTGTGTGTGTGTGTGTGTGTGTGTGTGTGTGTGTGTGTGTGTGTGTGTGTGTGTGTGTGTGTGTGTGTGTGTGTGTGTATGTGACAGTATGTGTTTGTGTGTGTGTGCGTGTGTATATGTATACTCACCTAGTTGTGTTTGCGGAGGTTGAGCTTCGACTCTTTGGTCCCAGCTCTCAACTGCCTATCTACTGGTGAGGCAAGTTGCCTCAGTGAGAGGCAGCCAGAGAGAAAAGGACGAGGAAGAAGGTCACTCTCATGAATAACTGGGCGAGATGGACGCGAAGAGGATGAATTAGTTGGTGAGTGACCTATGAGATCTGTGAGTCAGAGAGCTGTGAGGTATTCGCACTCAATAAATAACTCTATCCCCATGAGGATTTTTATCCTATTTGATAAGGTGTCGAAGATTGCAAAAGAGAGAGAGAGAGAGAGAGAGAGAGAGAGAGAGAGAGAGAGAGAGAGAGAGAGAGAGAGAGAGAGAGAGAGAAAAGGGTGAAAATGGAGATAAATAGGAGAAATTGACGAAATGTGACACAGAAAATGCTAAATATATGAATGGAGGAACTCCAGGATATGGTTATATACTTAATATAAATCTTTACCTCACATGTGTACTGCAGATGTGTACCTCAGATGTGTAACGCAGATGTGTACCGCCCAATTACACATACTCTGCTCGTTAATGAACGGTTATTATTATGTTTAATTCCTTGGCCTGCAAGTCAAGTGTGTGATGTTACATGAATCTCTGACTGCAGTCTCCTCAATGTTAAACCATTTGGGTGAGACGTTAAGTAAGTGCCTAAACTTTGAAAGTTAAATGGCCTTTCTTGACACTGACTACGCGAGTTTATCATTAACATTCTATCTACTTCCATCAATTATAAATATATTTTTTGTTTTCTTTGAGTAAAGCAGCTAATATTAATAAGACTTGATGTTTTTGTTATCAGTCAAATATATATATAAGTTATATTAAGCCAATTAGCCATTTGTTTTTTCAATTCAATTCAGCATCTTTTTAATTCTATCTGTACACACCAGAGGTCAGGCAGTGTTGCTACTGTCGTACGGGACATTTCTCTCAGTCAGTGGAGAAATGAAAAATGCATTTCGGTCGTCAGGTGTGGAATTTGGTGCTCTAGCTTATCCACCTCCTCCTTTCCTACCCCCCCCCCCCTTCATTCCTCGGTCCCCCTATTCACATCATAAAACTTTCCCACATTCCTATCTAAAGTGTCCTCCATACACCCAGCAACATCGAAAATCTGAAAGATAATATCAATATATATATATATATATATATATATATATATATATATATATATATATATATATATATATATATATATATATATTTAAGAGTAGTCAATTATGTGAAAACCAAATATGGTAAATGCTGAAATTTGCTGGGGATGAGAATAACTGAGAGGAAGAAATAGTGAAGGAAGTAGTAAAAGAAAAGAATGAATAGGAAGCTTCATAAGGAAGAGGAGTAAGTGAAAGAGAAGAAGTAGATGGAAAGAGGGTAGAAAAGGGGACTTGCAAGCTTTCACAATTGAAGACAGAGAGAGAGAGAGAGAGAGAGGGAGGGAGAGACAGATCCATAGGGGTGGTAGGCAGTCGGGCAGGCAGGCAGGCAGGCAGGCAGGCAGGCAGGCAGGCAGGCAGGCAGGCAGGCAGGGAGGCAGTGACAATGGGTCCATGCACACCCCCCCCCCTCCCAAGCCCTGGCAACACAATATAAGATTTTCGGGGCCGGGAAAAGGTGCGGGGGGGGGGGGGAAGAGGAGTGGCGGCTGACAGGAAGGTCTGAAGGGCGAAGCTAGAAAGTAGTGTTTGAGGGAGGGAGATTGAAAAAATATTTGGCTGTCATTTTGGTGCTGTCTGCGAATTGTTGGCGAGGAAGAAGGCGGGGTAAGAATAGGAGAAGTAAAGAAAGAAGGGTAATAAATGTCTGGACTATTCAGGAATTTCCTGTCAGTAAAGGAATGGCACTTTCTGAAAATCAATCACCAAGTGCACGAATTGTTTAGCAGTTGACGAGGAAAAGGTTTGGTTAGGTAAAGTTTGGTTATATTTGGTGGTCATTATATGGTTTATAAGCTATGCCAACCTGCTCTCACATTTGATGCTGCTTCATCAACTATAGCAACCAGCTGCTAAATAAACAAAGAAGTATATATATATATATATATATATATATATATATATATATATATATATATATATATATATATATATATATATATATATATATATATATATATATATATATATATTTATATATATAACTGAAAACTCACACCCCAGAAGTGACTCGAACCCATACTCCCAGAAGCAACGCATCTGGTATGTACAAGACGCCTTAATCCACTTGACCATCACGACCGGACATAATGAGGTGATAGCCGAGGCTATTTGAACCACCCCACCGCCGGCACTCGGATAGTTATCTTGGGCATAGCATTTTACCAAATCACCTCATTCTTTGGGGCAACACGTGAGGAACACCCAGGAGCATATGTCCTGGGGACCATTCAGGCTTGTTCGCATTTGTGTTCCTCACGTGTTGCCCCAAAGAATGAGGTGATTTGGTAAAATGCTATGCCCAAGATAACTATCCGAGTGCCGGCGGTGGGGTGGTTCAAATAGCCTCGGCTATCACCTCATTATGTCCGGTCGTGATGGTCAAGTGGATTAAGGCGTCTTGTACACACCAGATGCGTTGCTTCTGGGAGTATGGGTTCGAGTCACTTCTGGGGTGTGAGTTTTCAGTTGCATATGTCCTGGGGACCATTCAGGCTTGTTCGCATTTATATATATATATATATATATATATATATATATATATATATATATATATATATATATATATATATATATTTATATATATATATATATATAATGTTGTTGAATATGACCGAAAGGGTGAGATTAATAATTCTAACACGAATCTTCTCAATATTTCTTACGTTTTTCTTTATTGTCGAGGTAATTGAAAAATTAACTCTCCAAAATTCAGTTTTTACATTTTTATTTTTGGTCTGACGTCTAAAAGCGTTTCGTAAGGGCTTCTTACATTCTCAAAGACTGGTTTACACATAACATATATCATGCTTATACTCGTTTTGGGTGAGGTGATATGACACAAATGTTTTGGGTTAGGTGACAGACCACGAATCAATGGGTATAAATTTCATACCCAATTTCATAACCAATATTTTTCATACCTAATTTATACCCATTGATTCGTGTTCTGTCACCTAACCCAAAACATTTGTCATATCACTTCACCCAAAACGAATATAAGCATGATATATGTCATGCGTAAACCAGTCTTTGAGAATGTAAGCAGCCCTTACGAAACGCTTTTAGGCGTCAGACTAAAAATAAAAATGTTAAAAATGAATTTTGGAGAGTTAATTTTTCAATTACCTCGACAATAAAGAAAAACGCAAGAAATATTGAGAAGATTCGTGTTAGAATTATTAATCTCACCCTTTCGGTCTTATTCAACAACATTTTACATATATAAACTTTTCCCTGGAACTGTACGAAACGTCTGTCTTAGCAGCGTTGCCATGGAAACTTAGACTCCCTGAATTAACCACAATAATATGTTTGCTGCCTCTGAAAGGTCTGACCTGGCCAAGGCAAGACCAACTTCCTCCATCAAAAAACTAACTTTACAGTGGCAGACAGGGGGAAGGGGAGGGCAGAGGGGGACTTGGATTGGACCAGAGAGGGGGGGTGAGGGGACCCCTTGGTTGCCATGGTAGAGGGAGAGGGGGTCCCTGAAGGCCATGGAGAGGGAGGAGGAGGAGAGGGAGAGGACAACGCGCTAAAGTGGTATTAGTCTGTAGCGATCCCCAACACACCTCCAACACACCCCCAACACACCCCCAACACACGGTCGCTACATGCCTTGTTTGTGTCATGACCTGACACTAGGGAGAAGCTCTCTGTGGTGTGTGTGTGTGTGTGTGTGTGTGTGTGTGTGTGTGTGTGTGTGTGTGTGTGTGTGTGTTTGTGTGTGTGTGTGTGTCAATGTATGTGTGTTTGTATCTCAATATGTGTGTATGTGTATTTACTATTTGTGACAACTGAATCGAGCTATTAGCTCTTGGACGACATCTTTCCAACCAATCTATTTTTCCCTCTATTATGTCTACTATATAAATTTATTTCTAACACACACACACACACACACACACACACACACACACACACACACACACACACACACACACACACACACACACATAAGAAGCAGCCCGTAGCAGCTGTCTAACTCCCAGGTACCTATTTACTGTTACGTGAACAGGAGCACAAGGATGAAAGAAACTTTGCCCATTTGTTTCTGCCTCAGCCGAGAATCGAACCCGGACCCTTAGGACTACGGCTCCAGAGTGCTGTCCACTCAGCCACGAATCCCATTGGATGTGTGTGTGTGTGTGTGTGTCTATGAATGAGTTCCTTCTATTTGCTTACAAATAGAAGGAACAAGTCAAGTTATCACTTGTCAAGTTATGGTCAAGTTATCTCTTGCAACTTGATTTTGCGAAACTTTTGTGTCTGTCGGTCATTTATCTCTCAATACAAATAAGAGAAAAAGGGTATTTAGTACTAGTGGCATTGTTCTGAGTACGATTCAATGAGTACTTTCTCCATTGATGACAAATTGTCATCAATTTGTCATGACGCAGTTATGATTAAACGGTTTATGCGCTCCGAAGCACTTCGAGGTTGATTTGTTTTTCAGTAATTAACTTGGGTTGTGAAGCCTCGAGGCTCGTAGACTGTTTAATATATGCAAATAAAGCCTCCAATAATTACAGTGAAGATGTACAGGTGTTGTAAGTGTTGGGGGAAAGGGTAGATGGCGCCTCGACTCTGTTACTCTTCCAGTGACTCTTGCTACTCTTCCAGTGACTCTTGCTACTCTTCCAGTGACTCTTGCTACTCTTCCAGTGACTCTTGCTACTCTTCCAGTGACTCTTGCTACTCTTCCAGTGACTCTTGCTACTCTTCCAGTGACTCTTGCTACTCTTCCAGTGACTCTTGCTACTCTTCCAGTGACTCTTGCTACTCTTCCAGTGACTCTTGCTACTCTTCCAGTGACTCTTGCTACTGGTTCTTGGTACCTCTGTCTCCCTCTGGTCCACGACTTCCAGCACCCACACACATTATTTCTAGCTGACAACTTCAGTATGTGGATTGTAAGGACTTCACACCAATTCTATAACAACACAAACCCCCCACAGCACTAGTACAACACAACCCACCACACCACAACCCACCCCCTGCCCCTCTACCACACCACAACCCACCCTCCTGCCCCTCTACCACACCACAACCCACCCCCCTGCCCCTCTACCACACCACAACCCACCCTCCTGCCCCTCTACCACACCACAACCCACCCCCCTGCCCCTCTACCACACCACAACCCACCCTCCTGCCCCTCTACCACACCACAACCCACCCCCCTGCCCCTCTACCACACCACAACCCACCCTCTACCACACCACAACCCACCCTCTACCCCTCTACCACACCACAACCCACCCGACCACCAACACGCCATAAACCCCTCAACACCACACCATCCACCAGGAGTCAAGATATAATGATCCATGTAAGCCCCGTAAATTATTTTTCACTGGAGCTCCGGTCATTACTAAGCTGTAAGGGACGACCATAAAACAGGTCTGCGTCGTGTTTATTTGCCCTCGGCGGCGGCCCTCGAGCGAGTACCCTTCTCTCGGTGCTTCCAACGCTGCCACCATTAACACCTCTCCGTCCAGGGCTGCTGCTGTCAGTGCCACCAGTGGTGCCAGTGCCACCGTGAGTGTCAGGGCTATCAGTGGTCGCTTTCAGCACCGTTTCCTGCGGAAGACATTACCTTAGTTATCAATAATAGGGATTCTATGCCCCATGTGTAGATTGTCTCAGCTTCTATGCCAACAAAACGGACTTTTTTTACACAGGTACAGTAACAGACGACTACTGACTCCTATTAGTAGGTCGAGAGCTTTTCCTTCCCATAGCTAATGGTATACCTTACCCACTAGTTTTCCCTGGAACACGACCCGCCAATCGGTTAAGAACCAAGGGCCCATTTACTGCTGGTTGAACAGGGGCGGAAGAGGTAAGGATTGCTTCACTGACAATCCTCCCTGGCCACGACTCGAACCTAAAGTAAATAACATCTTTTGTCACCATTGAAGCAGCGCTTCTGCCATCACAAGATATTCTGTCAGTGTCACAGGCCAGTGTCACAGGCCAGTGTCACAGACCAGTGTCACAGACCAGTGTCACAGGCCAGTGTCACAGGCCAGTGTCACAGGCCAGTGTCACAGGCCAGTGTCACAGGCCAGTGTCACAGGCCAGTGTCACAGGCCAGTGTCACAGGCCAGTGTCACAGGCCAGTGTCACAGACCAGTGTCACAGGCCAGTGTCACAGGCCAGTGTCACAGGCCAGTGTCACAGACCAGTGTCACAGACCAGTGTCACAGGCCAGTGTCACAGGCCAGTGTCACAGACCAGTGTCACAGACCAGTGTCACAGACCAGTGTCACAGACCAGTGTCACAGGCCAGTGTCACAGACCAGTGTCACAGGCCAGTGTCACAGACCAGTGTCACAGACCAGTGTCACAGACCAGTGTCACAGACCAGTGTCACAGACCAGTGTCACCAGGGTAATCACTTTACTACCAGGGGTGCGGTCAGCAGGTAGTGGTAGCAACCTGCTGCCACCAGCACCCTACAACCACCATCACCCTGCTACCACCACCAGTTAAGCCATCAATTCTGCCACCAATGACACCATTATTATTGCAAAAATCCCAACAACTATCACCTGAGGGGCCACGACTGTCAGCACCAGTAAAGTGCGGCTGACAACACCTGTGATGCCACCAAGGGCATCACAGGTGTGTGTGTGTGTGATGCCACACACACACACACACACACACACACACACACACACACACTCACACACACACACACACACATCTTGAATAACGTTACAGAATTCAGAACATGTTTGGTACAATGGAATAATTCAGAAGCCAGCACCGCAGACATATAAATCCACACCTTCGGTCCCCGTTTCGTTATCCTTGTAGGGACACAAAACTGTCTCCTTCACAGGGAAAATGATGCTCACGTATAGGAAGGATCGTGAGGCAATTTATGTTTAAACTTCCTTTATAGTCGTTGGTAAGAGGGAGAGATGGCCCTTAAGATCCAAGGGGATTTGATTGTCCTTCAGTTTCCGTGGCCGTGGTTCTGTTGTTTGTTAAAACTGCTTCTCTGCTTGCTTGACTTCCAGTAAGTTCAGTAGAACTTTGGTTTCAACCCTTTTTACCCTGTCGTAGCTCAGTCGATTAAGGCAGTGTCTGGGATGCTCCCGGACGCAGGTTCGAATCCTCGTCACGGCCCTTGTGGATTTGTTCCAGTATTAAGTTTATTAATATAGTTACTTGCTAGGTGTAATTTATACTATATCTGGTCAAGGTAGAAAATCAAGGGAGAAGTCTTGACCCTTGACTAGTCTTGACTCTTGACTAGTCTTGACCCTTGACTAGTCTTGACCCCTGACTAGTCTTGACCCTTGACTAGTCTTCACCCTTGACTAGTCTTGACCCTTGACTAGTCTTGACCCCTGACTAGTCTTGACCCTTCACTAGTCTTGACCCTTGACTAGTCTTGACCCTTGACTAGTCTTGACCCTTGACTAGTCTTAACCCTTGACTAGTCTTGACCCTTGACTAGTCTTGACCTGTTCTTGTTCCTCTGGTTGGTACGTCATAAGGGAAGGGAACTATGAGGAGAAAGTGCCATATAGCACTTGGAAGAGGTCAGGATAAGGATTTGGGATGGGACGGAGAGGAGGAAAAGAAATGGTGCCCAACCACTTATTTGAACGGTTGGGGGATTGAACGCCGACCAGCATGAAGCGAGACCATCGCTCTACCGTCCAACTCACGTGGTGTCAAAAGTCTTCAACATTGGAGAGATGCTTACTGTTATATAAAGCTCTTAAGGTGGCCAACGCTCTCAAGGTCTGCTCCATCTCATCTTAGTGGACAGCCAGCAGTTGGCGACCACAACACAAGACGCTCACACCCACGAACATCCCCGTTTCTAGGCTCACTTACACTTCGAACACGTCCTCTTAGTATGTAAATACGTGTTTAAGCAAACATTGTAACTTAAAAATAAGTTGGATAATAGTTCTTAGCTCACAGTAGGGAGCCGGTCGGCCGACCGGACAGCACGCTGGACTTGTGATCCTGTGGTCCTGGGTTCGATCCCAGGCGCCGGCGAGAAACATTGGGCAGAGTTTCTTTCACCCTATGCCCCTGTTACCTAGCAGTATAATAGGTACCTGGGTGTTAGTCAGCTGTCACGGGCTGCTTCCTAGGGGTGGAGGCCTGGTCGAGGACCGGGCCGCGGGGACACTAAAAAGCCCCGAAATCATCTCGAGATAACCTCAAGATAACAGTTCCATTAGAATCATCTCGAGATAACCTCAAGATAACAGTTCCATTAGAATCATCTCGAGATAACCTCAAGATAACAGTTCCATTGAATCATCTCGAGATAACCTCAAGATAACAGTTCCATTAGAATCATCTCGAGATAACCTCAAGATAACAGTTCCATTAGAATCATCTCGAGATAACCTCAAGATAACAGTTCCATTAGAAACTCTAGCATAACCCGTAATGAACAATAATCTTAAACTACACAAGGAGAGATAGAGAGTGTGTGCTTGTATATCTGGTTTCACAATTTTGTTTTTCAGTATTTAAAACAGTTTTACAATAATAAGATTATCTATAACTTACCTTTAAAAGGATACAAAGGAATAAAATAATTGTAACTAAGTTAAACTCACAGTAAACAAAATATCAATTAAAATGAAAAACACTAGTTTGCATTTTCTGACGGATGAAGTGTTTATGCAAATTGGATAAAGAGCACTCACCTGTAAACATAGAAAAAGTGGTGAAAATATCACGGAAATACAAAAGTTTATAATTGCCTAGTACCAAACTCACTTCACTCAGAGTAAAATTCTAAACAAAACAGTTCATGGAGTTGGTACATTTATTTGCATTTCATGTCGGAACGCTTTTGCCTCTATTACATGACACACACACAACATACACCTGTTATCATCAGCAGCATAGGAGAGATGGCTAGTGATGCCTCCAGTACTTTACACATACAGACAGACTTACCATCACCAGCAACACGGGAAGACGATGTCTTAGAACCCCCCCATGCCCAACCACTTGGGCTGGACGGTAGAGCGACGGTCTCGCTTCATGCAGGTCGGTGTTCGATCCCCGACCGTCCAAGGGGTTGGGCACCATTCCTTCCCCCCGTCCCATCCCAAAACCTTATCCAGACCCCTTCCAAGCGCTATATAGTCGTAATGGCTTGGCGCTTTCTCCTGATAGTTCCCTTCCCTTAGAAACCCCCCCCCCTCCCCCCTACACACTTGGGAAGAGGGGGGCGCCTTGCGACTCAGTGGACATCGCTCTGGGGTCGTAATCCTAAGGGCCTGGGTTCGATCCCCGGCGGAGGCGGAAACAAATAGACACTCAGAAAATCACAATAGCGTGATATATCAAATGAACAAATCACAAGCGCCGTGATGAGGGTTCTACCCCGGCCAGAGGTAGAAACAAATGGGCAGAGTTTCTTTCACCCTGATGCTCCTGTTCACCTGACAGTAAATAGGCACCTGGTAGTTAGACAGCTGCTACAGCCTGCTTCCTGTGTGTGTGTATATGTGTGTGTGTATGTGTTAGGTAGAAATATATGTAGTAGACATAATAGAGGAAAAATAAATTGATTAGAAAGGCGGGGTCCAAGAGCTAATAGCTCCATTCTGTATATACAAACAGTAATCACACCCACACTCACTCATCATCCCCCACCAACGTGGGATGATATACAGCCGTGGATACGCAGTGTCCATTTTTTTTTAATTTTGGGAAATAATCATGCCGAATGACTGGGAAAAATTGCCTACTGCCGGTGTTTCATTAACTGTCAAGCAGAAAGACACAGAAAATAATTACAGTGACTGACAGGACGAGTGTAGCGCCACAGAGCAACATGGGAGGGGTCCCAGTTACCTGGGAGCTGGGATAATTAATTGACGCCAGATTACATTCAATTGAAATTATGTCCAAATACGGAAAACTATAGAAAACGTAATTTAGAACACGTATAATTCCTAAGAAGATGAAATACGTTAGTGAAGATATCAAGATAAAGCAAGATTCGAACAGAATTGGAGAACAGGAAAGATATGCGGAGAAATTCATCACATATTCATTGATGATAATGATTGGGCTCGTTATGCCTATGGCACCAGTGCCTCCCTATGGCACCAGTGACTCCCTATGACTCCCTATATATATATATATATATATATATATATATATATATATATATATATATATATATATATATATATATATATATTCTACTTACATATATACTGCTAGGCGAACATCAGAGGCTTCAAGTGAAGCAAAATGTGTTTCAACTTCTCTGTCCTGCCAAAGAAATGTAACCGGAGCCTTACGGTTGTGACCAAACGGCGCTGACCACTGCGCTACGGCCACTTCGCTAACAACATTAATTGAAGCAACTACAACAGCAATTATCATCGCCACCGTCATCATAAATCATCATAAATCATCATTAATCATTAGTAACACAGGCGTCTGTCAACCTCCTGTATATCATCAATACCGGATGATAATTACCCAAAAAGAGAAATGCTATTAGTGTTCCTAAATAATTAAATGGAAATGTTACCCAGTGCAGGTGACGGAAATTAAATAGAATGTTTCAACAAGTTAAAAAAATAAAAGAGAATTCTCTCTGATGAACTACAACCCGTGTTCTGTGAACAGCGGTTGTTGGAACGGCAGATTGCACAGAGAATGTGTAGATATATACACACACACACATACACACACACACACACACACACACACACACACACACACACACACACACACACACACACACATGGAGCCCCCACCTGAAGAAACACATAAAGAAACTGGAGAAGGTTCAGAGGTTTGCGACGAGGCTTGTCCCAGAGCTACGAGGGATGGGATATGAAGAGCGGCTGAAGGAACTGAACCTTACGACACTAGAGAAAAGAAGGGAGAGAGGAGATATGATAGGGACATATAAAATACTCAGGGGAATTGACAAAGTGGAAATAGATGAAATGTTCACACGTAATAATAACAGAACGAGGGGACATGGGTGGAAACTGGAAACTCAGATGAGTCAGAGAGATGTTAGGAAGTTTTCTTTTAGCGTGAGAGTAGTAGAAAAATGGAATGCACTTGGGGAACAGGTTGTGGAAGCAAATACTATTCATACTTTTAAAACTAGGTATGATAGGGAAATGGGACAGGAGTCATTGCTGTAAACAACCGATAGCTAGAAAGGCGGGATCCAAGAGTCAATGCTCGATCCTGCAAGCACATATAGGTGAGTACATATAGGTGAGTACACACACAAAGACAGGCTATTTAACACAAGGGGCACACGCACTAGGGGACACAGGTGGAAACTGAGTGCCCAAATGAGCCACAGAGATATTAGAAAGAATTTTTTTAGCGCTAGAGTGGTTGACAAATGGAACGCATTAGGAAGTGATGTGGTGGAGGCTGACTCCATACACAGTTTCAAGTGTAGATATGATAGAGCTCAATAGGCTCAGGAACCTGTACACCAGTTGATTGACGGTTGTGAGGCGTGACCAAAGAGCCAGAGCTCAACCCCCGCAAACATAACTAGGCGAGTACACACACACACACATACACACACGCACTCACACGCACACACACTCGCACTTGGCATACAAGATTATGCATTATCGTGTATTGCAGTAAAACGCATTTGCAGAGAACTCGTGGTTGGAAGCACATTATCAAAATTTATGCAGCCTCATTAGTATTAGGCTATATATAAAAATTAAGGATGTTATTATCATGTTCATTTACGGGAAAGCGTTTATGTATTAAATGGACAATTATATTCAATTTATGCCCCCCTGAATAAACCTCTCTGTGTAAATGAAAATTGGCACACGCAAGAATACATAATACAAAATTTCTTATTGTTACAGTTATAGGCAGGTAATTGTGTATATCTAAACGAACATACACACTCATTAGTATGTGTCGTTCTTGTAAATATATCTACGAGGTTATTCGAATATACTGAAAGAAAATAATATTATTAAACTTCTTTTCCTGATTTAACGTTTCAACCCTTCACACAAACGTCGCGAATGCCAGAGACAGGTTGTTTTTGTTTTAAATTCAGGTACTGGGAACAAAAAAATTCCAAGTAGCACGGGCTATGGTGATCCCGTTGTGGACTTACCTGGCACAGGAGCGGGGTTGTATGTGGTCAGGATAACTAGCTGGAACTCTAGCTCTATTTTCTCAACTGTCCGCGAGAAATCGAGACTCACTCTATCCAGGAGACTCACTCTATCCGCGAGTCGCGATTACCAAGTTTTATTTGATATTTTACAAACTAATTTTATTTCCTTCTTTAACGATTTTAAATTCCGGCTTTATATTGTCAGAAGCGGTTGTGCGCTGTCATGTGATGTGCAGTCATGCATGGGATGAATTCCTATGAAAGTTTTAATCACGTAATCAACACGTGTTAAATAATAATAATAATACACAGAAAATCCCCCTAACGTCGGGGGATTTTCGGGTCGGGGGAGGGAGCCGGTCGGCCGAGTGGACAGCATGCTGGACTTGTGATCCTGTGGTCCTGGGTTCGATCCCAGGCGCCGGCGAGAAACAATGGGCAGAGTTTCTTTCACCCTATGCCCCTGTTACCTAGCAGTAAATAGGTACCTGGGTGTTAGTCAGCTGTCACGGGCGGCTTCCTGGGGGTGGAGGCCTGGTCGAGGACCGGGCCGCGGGGACACTAAATAGCCCTGAAATCATCTCAAGATAACGTTGATATACATCAATGAGAAAATCCACCTTACTCTACCACTGTACCACACCTGACCTGTTAATATACGGGTGTAAGACTGTTTTAACAAGGTCGGTGGTCCAGTGGTAGCATATGCAGCGGACAATACCTTGGTCGCAGGTTCGTGTCCACCTCACAGCCCTAGGGGATTTTCTCAATAATAATAATTTGTATTATAATATGATAATAAATTGTATTCTAATATAATAATAATAATAATATAAGTAATGGTAATGTCTTATCACAAGCATAATAATAAAGGATAAAAAAACCACAGTAATGTATTTGTGTATTTTAGGTTAAGGTTTGAGGCTACAAGACTGTCGGACTCGCCTGTGGAACTTATATCAGTATGTAATCAGGACGAGCCACATCTCAACGACTAAGTCTCACTCTAACCATATACTCAGACCTCCACAATGCACTCAGAAGAGTGCAAAAGACTTAGTTTCAAATCTTTACATAAAAAATACACAATTACTGTGGGTATTTTTATCCAAAAATAATATCAGTGTTGCCCTCAGAGAAGGTCCCAAAATAAGCCATCTCCCCAGGGTGTGTGCAACCGGCCCTTCAGAATCCACACCGTCGAGGAGACCGGATAAGAAACTATAAGGCAGGCTGCACAACCCCTGCACCTCCTTCCTCTCTCCTAACCCCCAGTGATAAAGTAAACGAAGCGGGGTGTGGAAAACAAAAGAGAATAGGATGGCGCCCTCTCGCTCCCAAGTATTGCCATCGCGGGAGCACGTAATTGTCTGGCGGTGGATCTTTTATTTACATTTAAATAGAAACAATGCGTGGAGGAGGCATATATACAGGGAGGGGGGGGAGGGAGGGCAAGGTCTTCTGGCACGCCTTCTGCTGATGGTCAGATCTGTTGGTGCCTCAGGCAGCTAGTGCGGGGGTTATTATGGCTTTTATGTCTGTATACATCTTGCTAACACCTTCCAACCAGCCAACAGGCTTCTTTGTGACTCTCAGGATGACTTAGACTTGTTGGGATGGATGGTTAGTTTAGATTTAGTTCGTTAGGCTGCGTTTTTTTTAGGGTTGTTACATTAGGTACAGGGAGGAGGTACGTTAGGTACATTGTTACAGGGGCCTCGTAGCCTGGTGGATAGCGCGCAGGACTCGTAATTATGTGGCGCGGGTTCGATTCCCGCACGAGGCAGAAACAAATGGGCAAAGTTTCTTTCACCCTGAATGCCCCTGTTACCTAGCAGTAAATAGGTACCTGGGAGTTAGTCAGCTGTCACGGGCTGCTTCCTGGGGGTGGAGGCCTGGTCGAGGACCGGGCCGCGGGGACACTAAAGCCCCGAAATCATCTCAAGATAGGTTAGCATAGTATAAATTAGGTCGGATACGTTAGGTCGGGTACTTTAGTTTAGGCTAGATTAGGTCCGGTTTTCTTTGGTTAGTGTAGGTTGGGTCGCATAGGTTAGATTAGGTTAAGCTTAGGTAGAGTAGGTTAGGTTAAGGTTTTTTAAGGTAAAAATGTGAGTTAGAAATTAATGACAGGTCGCGTACAGGAATCAACGTCCAGCGAGAGTTGGAACAGAGATGCAGCTGGAGATATTTATCCAACCTGTCCAGTGTCCAAGTCCATTCCATCACGCAGTCGACCCCAAAGACACATTCTTAAATTTTAACATGCTGTTCATTCAAAATAGGAATTTTTCTCAAATATAAATTAATATTGTTATATTAGCATATTGTACATATTTAGGCACTGGGTAGCTTATGTTAAGTTAGGTGTTTAGGTTCTGTTGGCGATTATTTGTATTTGTACAACTCGTCCTCGACTCAAGTCCATTACATCCAGCGGTCGACCCCACAGACGCATTCATAAATTTTAACATTTTGTTTATTCAAAATAGAAATTTTCTCAAATATAAATTAACATTATAATAGCATATTGTGCATATATAGGCATAAATTAGGTTAGGTGTTTTGGTTCTGTTGGCGATTATTTGTATTTGTAGTACGTGGGTGAAGCATTTACAGCGTTGTGGTTCGAACAAAATTCGTCTGTGAAGCACTTGTTCCCATAGTGTTCGAAGGAAATCAGTTGTGAGTCGTGTGTAAACCGTTATTCATTCATAAACAGGGGGTTTGGCGGGTGCATGGAATCACTTTTGGGTCGTTATTTGGAGGACTGGCTGATTTGTAGTACGTGGGTGAAGCGTTGTGGTTCGAACAAAAGTCGTCAGCGAAGCACTTGTTCGAAAAGTGTTCGGACGTCATCAGTCGTGTGTAAACCATTTTTCATTCATAAACAGAGGGTTTGGCGGATGAATGGAATGAACTTTGGCCATTTGTTTATGAGGACGGGCTGACTTATCCGCGAGAAAATCTTTGGAAGAAGACGACAGGATCGAACTAGTGTCCTGGGTGACCCCAGACGCGCGCCTTCGACCTGGGTCATTGTATTTTTCATTATTTATCTTATTTATCCTTTCTTGACGCAAACTTGCATATTTTTTTGCTTAGTAACATTTTCCTTGGTGTGTGTGCATGTGTGTGTGTGTGAACATTGTGTGTACGTGAGGTCTTTACGCAGGTGTGTGTGTGTGTGTGTGCAGATATGTACGAAACATGGCAACTGCAAATAATTATCCACTGTACAAATATGTATAAAAATGTGAGCATTTGCAACGTGATTCATTCATTATTCAGCGGTTTTGGCGACTGGATAAACGAGCATTTGACTCTTGTTAATTAGGACGAACTGCTGTGTCCCGAGCTAATACACCCGTATGTTCAGAACAGACAGGTGTGGGTAGAACAGATATGTGTGCAGAACATCCAGGTGTTCAGAACACTCTAATGTGCTTATTGTCTCGTATTACTTCTGTTTCCCATCCCTGTGACCACGTTCTTGTATATCATTCCTCTATTTACTCGCTAGAGTTCACTCGTCTGGGTTCACTAGCTCGTGAACCCCTTGTGTCAGCTCGCTCGTGTTCACTCGTGATCTCCCCCCACCACCAACACTGTTCACTCTCTCCTTGTTGTTTACTGGTCGTGTTGACTCCACCTTCAATCTCCCTCGGTTGTGGCCTAACAGCAAACACGCGTATAAAATGACTGGCTGAACCGCTTTGCAATACCAGACAATACCTGCTCGATATTCTTTATTGCTTTTTTCGGGTTGATTTTGACTACGTGTGCATTGGAGGGTATTTAAGGAAGGAGGGAGTGCTTCTTTCTCGTGTGGGTTGTAATGTTGGTTCACTATATGTGGCTACCTCTAAAGGATACCTTATCAACCAGGCTGTGATTCATACGTGACCAGTCCAGCAACGAGGAGGCCTGGTTGATGACCGGGCCGCGGGGACGCTAAGCCCCGGAACAACTCCAAGGTAAGATACTAGGGACACAGTTTGGGCTGTACTCGGTGTCTGGGTGTTTATACACTGCTTCTCAGATTGTTATGAATATAACAAACTGAGGAGAGATAGCAAGGAGAGATAGCACTGCTATTTTGATCGCTGTTCGGTGCCGAGAACTTCACATTATCCTTTGGTTGTTATATAGTTGAAGAGTTTACACTGTTCCTTTGATTAATCTACAAAGACCAGGGGCCAGATTCACGAAAGCACTTACGCAAGCACTTACGAACGTGTACATCTTTCCTCAATCTTTGACGGCTTTGGTTACATTTATTAAACAGTTTATAAGCATGAAAACTTGCCAATCAACTGTTGTTATTGTTATAAACAGCCTCCTGGTGCTTCGGAGGTCATTAACTGTTTAATAATTGGAAACAAAGCCGCCAAAGATTGAGAAAAGATGTACAGGTTCGTAAGTGTTTGCGTAAGTGCTTTCGTGAATCTGGTCCAAGGAGTTTTTATCGTGGTTTTTCTCAAGAATTTTTGCATCGTGATTGGAGGAATGAAACAAAATGTCTGTTAATATATTATATATCAAAAAAATTTATTATAAGTGATATTTTGACAAGCTTTTCAAATGATTTATTTTATTTGTTTTCGTATTTAAGTGTCACTGGAATGCAAATTATTTATTTGTTCTTGCGTGGTTCAAAAACTATAATGAAACCTTTGTTGAACACCGAGAAATCATCAAAACTAATCCAATTTGATAGAAAGTGAAATGCGGATGTATGTGATGAATAAGTCAATAATATCTTCAGGCGAAATCCATCACCCACCTTGGACAAAATAGTCACCCACCTTGGACAAAATAGTCACTCACCTCGGTTTAAATAATAACTAACCCCAGTCAAAATCGTCACATGAGTCATAAATACTCATACTCCGCCCAAGTAAAACAGACACAAGCAACACTTAGTGGGCCAGCCAGAGGCTTAGGGCCCGCAGAGGAATTGCCCTGCAAAAAAAAATCATCAAATTTGGTCAAATTTAGACAGAAATTGATGAAAACCTACGTCTTAGAGCACTTCATTCCTTGTGCAGTTTGAGGAATCATTTGGTCAATAAGTGCATCAATATTCGTATGGTCTGAATATAATTATACAAATTGAATGACTTTAGTGGAAATAAGAGAACTGAATCGGTACACATCCCTGGATTAATGACAGTTGGCCTCAATAGGGTATAATGGAAGTGTACAAATCACACCCATTATCAAATCGTGAGAATAGGCTGAGTTGTATAAGAAAATAAATCTATAGATTAATATGTCGATCACAACGTTCGTATGAGGACACTGAGGAGTCACTGATACACCATCTCTCATACACTCCTCTACACATCTCTCCACCCACTCCAACTCCACACAAACACACAATTACCTTACACATACACACGCCAACCACACCACACGCACGCAATTCGAACCCATAAACATTTAAGTATTCTGATAAACGCTTTGAGTCTCGGAGATCATTATATAAACATGAGTATAACCATTCCAAACATATCCTCTGACCCAGGAAGGGAAAGAAGCAGCAGACGTGAATTAAACGCCAGTGATGGTTTAGTACGATATATTCAGTGTGTTTACTGTGTGTTTTTTGCTAGTGGCATAGACAAGGGGGAGTTGTGGAGTGGCATACACTGTGGATAACAGCACCTGATGAAGTGGAATTGTGTAGTATGACAGGAGAGAGAGAGAGAGAGAGAGAGAGAGAGAGAGAGAGAGAGAGAGAGAGAGAGAGAGAGAGAGAGAGAGAGAGAGAGGGAGGGAGGCTTGGCAAGTGGTATATACTAGGGGGTTGAGGCTGCTAATGTAGTGGAGTGTGTGGAGTGGTATAGAGGCGAGGGAGAGGGAAAGAGGGGTCTAAAGAGTGGAATACACTAGAGTTTAGTGCAGCTGATGGTGTGGAGTTTGTGGAGTGGGAGACAGACTAGATAGAGGCAGCTTTATGGGGTGATGGAGGAGCTATAAAGAATGAACAAGGTGCATATAAAATATATAAATTGCTGTGCACATTGAGTTATTTATAAAAATATAGAAAATGAGAGAACGAGTGAACAAGAGAACAAGAGAACACGTGAGGGTGTAGGAGAGAACATGGATACTATTCCCCCTCCCATCCCCACCTTTCCCCATGTTTCCACTCCACTGTATATGACCAAGTTCTCTGACCCACGAGTCTTCTGTTTTCTGACTCTGTCTTCGCTCCATCAAAATTATATTTGGTCTTTGAGTTTCCAAGATCGTGAGTTTTATTTTGGCTTTCTCTTGCAGCTCCAGAATTCTTTCTTCTCATATTTTCCTCCTCTGGAAAACGTCGGCGTCTCCGTATTTGCAGCGAAACATTAACGTTAAAATACGAGATATATTTGAGTATATATGTTAATATTAACAGATTAACTCAATTTTTCAAGTGATATCGGTTTTTGTTGGGGAAACGTTACCTGGTTAGTGGAAACGTTGCATGTGAAGGAAACGTTTATTTGATTGAGTATTATATGGGCAGTTGCATATATTAATAATGCTGTGAATAGTCGTTTATTTGACTTTGATGTCTTGGTCAGAAAATAAGAAGCCAACCGAGCTTATATTTTGTTTATTTTTTATTATTATTGGCTACGAAGCTAAATTTATAACACTTGATTCTTTACTGTACACATACGGTGAGATATGGTGAGGGGGGCGGGGACCCATGGTGTTGGGGGGGGGTTCTGGGGTCTGGAGGGGGGACAGGGGGTAGAACTTCATGTGGGGGGTGATTGGGGCAGGAAATATGGCGAGTGAATGGAAGAGGGCGACGAGTAATGATTCCGTTGGTGAGGAAATGATGATAAAGGGAAGGGAACAGTGATTGGGGATAGTGAAGATTGTGATGAAGGTGAGACGTTGAGTTCGGGGGGGGGGGGCCGAACTCATCGTCTCCCTATAGTCGCTAATTTGACTATGGTAGCATTAGTTCGTCCTGACATGATAGAGCCCAGTAGACTCAGGCATCTGTACACCAGTTGAGAGGCGGGACCAAAGAGCCAGAGCTCAACCCCCGCAAGCACAAATAGGTGAGTATATTCTGACGCCTATATGCCTCTACCATGAAACAAACCGCACACAATTCTCCCGCTCAAATCACTACCGACAGAGAACAACACCACACAGGCCTTATATATACCTACGGATCACTCAGTTCGTCGCGGCACCGCTCCTGTGCCAGGTAAGTTACGGGCTCACCATAGCCCGTGCTACTGGCACCGCTCCTGTGCCAGGTAAGTTACGAGCTCACCATAGCCCGTGCTACATGGAACTTGTTCCGAGTAGCTGAATCTATAACACCAATCAGTTCGTGTTCAGGGAGGGTCTGACAGGGGCTGACATTACTGTTCATCAACCCGATGGAACCACAATTGAAAAGAATGTAAGAGTCTATAATTGGGTATCCACATTGCAAGTTAAGCTGTTAGCTATCCCTGTAGCCCTTAAATTTATTGAAAATCCTGCAATGGACAGCTGAATTATTTCAGGCTCACTTAATGTATAAGTTGTATAATGTCGTAGACTAATCACCATAAACAGCAGCTCTTCTGTTATCCTGTGATCTCCAATATTTAACATTATTTTAGATTTTAACCAAACACCTTCCTCCACTGTATAATATATAGATTTTACAATGCATAAAGTTCGGTTCTAGCTCTCATTAAAATATAAAGTGAGCAGATTAGACGTAATTGTTAATGTCAAAATTCCTCCTGTGGTCTGATTAACACCTTTCGTGAGCTCTGTAATTATTTTTGCGCTACCGCTCACAGGATGAGTATCGGGTGCACAATAAACTAGCCGTCTCTAGCGGTGACAATAATGGCCCCAGAGGATGGCCAAATGCAGTCAAGGGATACGAGAAAAATGCCGAATAGGAACATTTCTTCCATTACGACTAAACCCGTTGTTCCAGTTGGACCTCAGAGCCCTATCCCTTCCTGTTTTTCACTTATAGTGAGATCTTACCAAGATGGTATACCAAACCCAAAGGCTAGATTAATAAATTGTTAATACACTAACATGACCTCAATTCTACAGCTTATTGTAAGCATAATATTATGAAAGTTAAGTATCAAAATCTACATACAAATGATTGTGTAATATATAAATATATATAATCTGTTTTCGTTACAAGGTGAAGTTAGGTTACTTAGGTTAGGTTAGGTTTACTTAGATTTGGTTAAGTTAGGTTAAGTTAGGTTAGGTTAGGTTAGGTTACTTAGGTTAGGTTAGGTTTACTTAGATTTGGTTAGGTTTATTTAGCTAGTTTTGGTTTAAGTTGTCACTAATAAGCTAGAGAGAGATGGTATCTGATCAAATAATATGAAAAAGTCTGAGAAATCATTCAGACTTGATGAAAAAGTAACACAACAGTTCATATATGACGAAAAAGGAACAAAACCCGATAAAAAAAAGTGGCAAACCCCTAACAAAAAAAGTGGTAACCCCCCCCTTCCCCCCCTCCCAAAAAAAAGTGACAAACGCCCAGCAAAACGTCGGAGCTTTTGGATTTTTCTTTGTTGGCCATTTGGCACTTTTTTGTTGACGGTTTTGAATTTTTTATGCTTTGGCTTTTTTGTATTTTTTTTTTAGTTAGAAGTTTTTAATTTTTTGGTTGGCTATTTGGGATTTTTTTTATTCAAAATACGATGCCTATGCTGGGAGCCGGTCGGCCGAGCGGACAGCACGCTGGACTTGTGATCCTGTGGTCCTGGGTTCGATCCCAGGCGCCGGCGAGAAACAATGGACAGAGTTTCTTTCACCCTATGCCCCTGTTACCTAGCAGTAAATAGGTACCTGGGTGTTAGCCAGCTGTCACGGGCTGCTTCCTGGGGGTGGAGGCCTGGTCGAGGACCGGGCCGCGGGGACACTAAAAAGCCCCGAAATCATCTCAAGATATCAGAAATATGATTCATATGACTCTTGAGCGTTATTTTCCAGCGGAATTATGTGTGACTTTACATATTTGGGGTTTTTAAATTATGACTTTTTATACCGAAAATACGCAAATGAGTGAAAACGGCGATTGGTCCCATTTGGCCCAATTCCAAAGCGGTTTTTCAAACCATCGAAGCCTATCGGAAATATGATTCTTGAGCGCTATTTTTGAGCGCATATTTGAGTACTTCCTCGCAGTGGTGTCTCGGGCCTTGGGGGCTCAGACCCACCAGGGCTTAATTATAAACTCTGGGTAATTGTAAACCTGTCCCGTGGTATTCTGGGGTTATGTCCAGTTTACTAGATGTCTGGTACTAGATTTACAATAAATCATTTTATTGTTTTGGTTAGTCTTCGGACACGTTTCTATAACGTTGTGAAGTAATCTTTTTTGTTCCCGACTTTACGTTCCTCTTCTCGTATCTCTACTCCCCCTCCTCTTACTCCTCTTCCCTCCTCTTCCCTCCTCTCACGTCTCTACTCTCACGTCTCTACTCTCACGTCTCTACTCTCACGTCTCTACTCTCACGTCTCTACCCTCACGTCTCTACTCTCACGTCTCTACTCTCACGTCTCTACTCTCACGTCTCTACTCTCACGTCTCTACCCTCACGTCTCTACTCTCACGTCTCTACCCTCACGTCTCTACTCTCACGTCTCTACCCTCACGTCTCTACCCTCACGTCTCTACCCTCACGTCTCTACTCTCACGTCTCTACCCTCACGTCTCTACTCTCACGTCTCTACTCTCACGTCTCTACCCTCACGTCTCTACTCTCACGTCTCTACCCTCACGTCTCTACTCTCACGTCTCTACTCTCACGTCTCTACCCTCACGTCTCTACTCTCACGTCTCTACCCTCACGTCTCTACTCTCACGTCTCTACTCTCACGTCTCTACCCTCACGTCTCTACTCTCACGTCTCTACTCTCACGTCTCTACTCTCACGTCTCTACTCTCACGTCTCTACTCTCACGTCTCTACTCTCACGTCTCTACTCTCACGTCTCTACTCTCACGTCTCTACTCTCA